>NW_003314322.1:927780-933669 GCF_000143415.4 Selaginella moellendorffii | reverse complement strand
GCGAAAGTAGTCCTTGTCTTGAAGTCTCTCTTTGCAATAAATCCTTTGCTATACTTCGGTCTCGGTTTTGCAGGGGATGAGATGATGTTTCTAGGAGTCATCACATTGGATGGGATGGAGTCTTCTAGTAGCAAGCTTGTGTATGCAAGGCTCTGGGTGTACATGGTACTAAACCAGGTCTCCATCGGGATGGTGGCCTTTGCGGAGCATTTAGCGTTTTGTTTCCGGATAGATGACGGGTTGAAAGTTCACGTTGCTTCCAAGGATGATCCCACAACACTGTTATCTCTGGGCTACGCTATGGATTTAGGCAGGCGTTCGCCATCCCCACCTTCTGGCGTGTCGCCCACAAGGAAGTTTTCGTTCGACGGCATTCGCTTGCTCAATCACAGGTTTATGGCAGCGTGCCAAGAGATGGGACTTGGCAGGCTTGACAAGGTTGAATCCATGCTACGTGGCATCGACGAGCGCGAGCTAGAGGAAGTGACCAGGCTTGTGTCACAGAGCGCGAGTGTGGTTCGAGCAAAGTACCGGGGCAAAACTGTGGCTTTGAAGATCATGGATCTAACCTGCTGGCGAAGTGATTTCGAAACATGCCTCAAGAGCACGGTCACAGAGATTAAAGTCTACCAGAGGCTGCACAAGTACCAGGGACGCTGCATACCACACCTCTACTCGTATGGTTTCTTTGGCGGGGGGATGTTTCTCTACACGATGATGTCGGATGTTAGGACGGGAAACTTGGACATACCTTTGACGAGCGAGCAGTATCAAGCTCTTGGCTCTGGCGCAAGAGAGGCACTGCAAGCGATGCATGATCGGGGTATCCTTCATGGAGGGATTGACAATAAGAGCATTGTTGTCTCGAGTTTGGAGAGATCTGGGCGCTATGCTGGCTATCTTCTTGGGTTTCGACGTGCAGAGTTTGTGCCTCAGTCAGTTAACTATAAGAGACAGATGGCCGAGGAATGGCTGAGGCTGTAGGAGTCCCTTGCTGTTTATGCTCCCAAACGTATGCTTTAATAGTGTTTGCTTTCCCGATTGTTTCCTCTTGGAATATGGAAAAGAAGAAAATCTAAAGCTATACACATGATTCAATAAGATAGAGATATGCCAAGTTTCTTTTGTCTAAGTTCTTGTTATAACTTTGGTGCTAAATAACACCTAGCCTTGAAATTCCTCATCATGTAACTACTTGCTTACTCCCAAGACTACATCAACTTTGCACTTAGTCCAAGTGCTCTATATGTTAAATATCACTCAAAAGTACCATTAACATTTTGGTCTATTACATTAAGGTTTTATCCACTCACCCTTCTTGATTGAGGGAGAAGATCCATAAGGTTTGGAGTGGCAATCTTGGAGAGGGATAGGCTAAGAGAAGTAAGAATACCCCATGGAAAGACTTTTTGAGTGTAGGAGTGAGATTTTATTTGCTTGGAGCTATGGTGTATAGCATGAGATGCCAATCAAATTTTCTCCTTTTTCTTTGATTCATTTGAGGTGCTTTTTCTTTGGGTGTGTAGATCTTAGGCTCCTCTTTCCAACAACTATAAGCATTTGTGATTTTTTGGAAGGATGAAGGAGTTCTCACCATTTTTCTTTCGGTTTTCATTCATGTGAGACACAAATAGAGCTGCCCATCATCCAGATTTGTGCATTTTAATTGTTTCTTGCCAATTATGCTTTAGTTTCTTTCTTTCCCATGGCATAACAATATTTGAGCACCAATTTCTCGAGTGTCTAAAATCCATTTTCATTGTTGTTTATTGCATTGTATGTGCTTTGCTTTGCTCTTTTTTTTGAGTCACAACTTTTGCCATAGGCACTTCCAATGGTTTGAGAGGCATTCATGAGGCTCTTATCTAGCCACATGCCAATCCTATGCAGCTTTTCTCTTTGCTCCATTCCACAACTCATGCTTTCTCTCTTGGGTACCATTGGCAGCAACCAACTGCTTGGCCTCTTTATTTGAGGATTGAACTTCTTTAGAGTTTATGGCCTTCTTAACAGTAGTAGATGAGTTTCTAAGCCAAGCTTGGAGCTAGTGACAATATGAAAGCAGCAAGTGATGATGTGGCAGATGTGAGTGACAACACTTCTAATGTTCCAGTAGTCATGGTCTTGACTTTTAGAGATAAGTAGACTTTAGGAAACTCAGAGACATCAACCTCCACACTCATGGCACAATCTCTTCCAGCTAAAATACTTGAACAACTTGGATCCCACAAGTTCCAGAATATGGCATTTTCCCTTGTTAAGGAGATCTTGACTTCTTAGTGTCCTTTATTTGGACCTCATATTGCTGTTTGCTTTTGTCTATTAACTTTGCCTTTCCAAGACACACTCATAGATCTATGTACTTGATCATGGATCTCTACAAGCTTGATGGGCAACACTCTTGCAATTACTTAGTCCACTATCTCAGCTCCAAGTCTTTTTCCTCACCATCAAAGAGCCTCACTCAAGGATCTAAGCCCCTCATAGCATCACTTGCACATGGCATATGCTAGCTATGGAACACAAAGTGGTACATCTCTCAAAGGTGGCAGAAACACTGCTCCAATCTCTATTTTCGACTTTGGCCATGCTCAGTAGTTTTTGCATGGCTTCCTTAACACTCAGGGAAGTTTTCTTCAGTCTACAGCAGCTCCATATCACCCTTGAGTCACTACTCAGCCGCTTCGACACAATATTGCACAGTCACATGGCTTTGGGTTTCATCACGTTTCGGCTCCAATTCTCAATATGATGTCATCAAGCATAGAGTCTTCATAGACACCATTTTCATCACGAAGATCCAATCCGACCACAGCCACACAACACATTCAATTTCATGGTAGCTTTCTCAAGAATTGACACTTTGTTTGCCTAGCAGACTTCTACAAACACTCAAGGAAACTTTCTTATCTTCAACAGCATCAAAATTCCCCATCTAGGAGCAGTCAGCATAGTCAGACATCATGCTCCAAGTCTCATATCAACATCTCTTATGTTGATATTCTCTCGACACCACAAGCTTTGGATCATCATGCCTAACTTCAGCTTAACTTTTCATGGAATCAAGGGCCTTCTCCAGGATTCCCTTCATCTTGCAGAGGCGAGCTCCTTCACAACAACACTTAAGAAAAACTCGACTCACCACCTTCATCACTAGTGATGCTTTAGGTTTTTAGCTTTTCTTTATCTTTCCTCTTTGTTTTCACTTGTTTCTCATGTCCTTTTAGGCACCTTCTCTTGTAGATGCAAGCTCAATCTTGGCCTCCAACCTCGGGGTGGCCTTAACTCCACTTGTCCAAGAGCTCTTTCATCTTCTAGCTTTTCCCCTTTGTTCATAGGTTCTTATCTCTATCACTTTCAGAAATACATACTTGGAGAATGCCATATTCTGTGGTCATTTTGCAATGGTTTCATTTCCATCCATTTATATTTACAAACCATCACTCTATTCACTTTCATAATCATTGCATTCCATCATCACAAATACTTAATCTTGGATTTTAATCATTTCCATACCATGCACATATAATACTTGGATCTTTCAACATCACTCTATCAAGAAAACTTCCACCAATACAGCAAAGCAAAAATCAAATATTTTGGACATTAGAGACAAAAGATGCAACTTGAACTATCACCATATGAGACTTGTGGCAAATTCAAGGATATTCCAGCTCTTTTTTTCAGTTGGTTTGGCCTGCATAAAACAGGCATCCAGATACTCATCAGTGGAGTAGACAACTCTCCTCACTCCACATACTTCCGGCTGCGTTTGCAATAGAAGCCACTTCATCCTGGGTTCTAGCATGCTTTACATCAAATTCTGACAAAATATTAGTTGTTACTTCTAGTCTTCCTACATTATATTACATATGGTCCTATTCTCTATCATCTACAACAATGTGGCCTCCATTCCATCCATCCCATCACCTCTTGCAGCACAATTTTTGTCTCTTTCCACACATACCCTTATTGCGCAATGCATTCACTCCACTTCACTTTCTTCCTTGGAACTTTGAGGGTGAGATAGGTGTGTTTGAGAAACTTCTTGAAGGTGTGGGGACTTATGAGGCCAGAGTCTAAGTTTGTACTTTATTTTCCCTTTGTTTTTCTTTTTTTTCCTTGTTTCTCTTTCTTTGTCACTTTTCTTGATTTGAGTGTCCAATTCTGGTTTAGAGTTTTTCTTATGTGGTTTTCCATCTAATCTAGAACTTTCACTTTAGCCACCACCACATTAGACACTTTAGGCTCCACTTTGGGACTTAGGGATTTATGTCTTACAATAAACAATATTGACTTTTGGGGCTAAAGCAATTAAGTTGGATAAAGTTTAGAGTTGGAATAGAAAAGTGGTTGTTAGGCTTTTCTAGAAATATGACCTTTGTGTCTTTCTTCTATAGTATTATATTTGGTGGTAAGTTGCAATTTGTATTTGGTTAAATTTTATAAGAATAGTGAACTTTTATTAATCTTGAGTTGGTCTTGGTAGCTCTACATGTTAATTGAGAATAATGACTCGGGTGATGCTAGAGCAAGGAAGTGCTCAAGAGCAACTCCCACTTCTGGAAGGGAAACTAATTGTGGTGCTCCCGACTCATGTAGAGTGGTGCCCCGTTGTAATGCACTTTATCTCTCTCCCCTTAAACTAACTGAAAAGGGGCAATTGTTTGATGAGAAAGCCTTTAGTGGCTATTTTATCTCCATTTATCCCTCAAGGTTCCAATGATCTATGGTGATAGTATATCAAAATCTCATCCCATGATCACATGTGTTACATTTACCCCCCTTTAAAGATGTTAATGTCCTCATTGACTATTGACTAATAACCTCTATTGAGCCATGGGAACTAACACCTCCATTTTTGTATTGAATTTATTAATCCTTCCATTGTGTAAACTAATTATTCCATGTGAGGCAATTAGTCATCCACCCGTACCACAGTCCTACGGTGGATACCTTTGTCCATGGATACTCCATACAAAAGGAAGAACATATGCATGGATGCCTAATACGTACGATTTCAAATTTTAAGGGTAGGAATATATCTTGCTCAAAGATATATTATATTTTTAAGTAGCCACTAATCAATGGGAATTGAACCTATGCCATTTGCTCCGATACCACATGTAATGCACCTTATTTCTATCCTTTTAAACCAACTAGAAAAAGGGCAATTGCTTGATGAAAGAGCCCTTAGTGGCTATTTTATCCCCATTTATCCCCCAAAGTTTCAAGGATCCACGGTGATAGTATATTTAAATCTCATTCCATGATCACATGCACTACACCCACTTGAGTACCTTATGGCTCATTGGTCTTCGCCCTTCCTAAGGGCTTGGGCTTTCCCTTCGGGATGGGAGTGGGGGAGTAGGGATACCCATACTAGGCTGTTAGGCCATGGTGTTTCCCCTTGGTGTCCTGAAGCAAGTGTTGCACCCAAGGCTTGGGATTTAGAGGGTCCCATGATCAAATCTTGTTGTACTAAGGGATGTTAGAAACCTAGTGGTTTGGTGTGCTTGGTTGCTTGTGCTTGCAGGGAGTGTAGTTGAACTTTAAGTCTAGTTTAACCTGGGAAGAAGGATTGGGAGAGATTTGGGAATCCATGAATGGATGGCCAACACTCTATTCCTCATACAATGAGTAGTTGAAACCAAATAGGACCAAGTAGGAGCTGGTATAATAGGCGGGAACCTTGGTGAGGGAACTTAACTAAGGCCAAGGCCATGGTGGTTGGATAGACGAGGTAAGTTAGCAAATTGGAAAGGAAAAATTTGTGGCTAACATTCACTAAGCTACCTCACTTGTCTATTTGTATTCACTTTAGTTTTTGATGGATGGATGGCTAACACCGGGGATGAATAGCCATCCATCCCTCCATCCATCTGAGAG
>NW_003314322.1:892515-923797 GCF_000143415.4 Selaginella moellendorffii | reverse complement strand
CCATGTGTTAAGTGATGATATATCTACTAAGGAGTCCAAAACTAAAGTGAATACAAACAGACAAGCGGGGTAGCCTAGTGAATGTCAGCCATAAAATTTTTCCTTTCTAATTTGCTAGCTTACCGAGTCTATCCGACCACCACGGCCTTGGCCTTAGTTAAGTTCCCTCGCCAAGGTTCCTGTTTATTGTACCAATTCTTACTTGGTCCTATTTGGTCCTACTTGGTTTCAACTACTCATTACATGAGTAACGGAGCATTAGCCATCCATCTATGAATTCCCAAATCTCTCTCAATTCCCCTCCCCGGGTTAAAATGGACTTAAGGTTTAGTTACATTCCCTACAGGCACAAGCAATTAAGCACACCAAGCCACCAAGTTCCTAACATCCTTTGGTACAACAAGATTTGATCATGGGACCCTTTAAATCCCAAGCCTTGGGTGCAACACTTGCTTCAGGACACCAGGGGGAAACACCATGGTATAACGGCCTAGTATGGGTTCCCCTACTCCCCGCTCCCA
Source organism: Selaginella moellendorffii (assembly GCF_000143415.4). Lineage (NCBI taxonomy): Eukaryota > Viridiplantae > Streptophyta > Lycopodiopsida > Selaginellales > Selaginellaceae > Selaginella > Selaginella moellendorffii. Next base: position 923,276 of record NW_003314322.1, on the reverse strand, counting down.
TCCCAAAAGGAAAGCCCAAGCCCCTAGGAAGGGTGAGGACTAATGAGCCACAAGGTACTCAAGTAGGGCACCACTTTATATGAGCTAGGAGCACCCTAGTTGGTTTCTCTTTTGGGAGTGGGAGCTGCTTTTGAGCGCTTCCTTGGGAGGCCCCTTTGGCACCACCCGAGTCCATGCCAAGGCCCCTCAGCTTTAATCTCAACCTCAAGTCAGTTTGGAAACACCACTAGAGAGTTCTTTCAAGACTGATTCCTGGACCTCACTATCCCTACTATACTTTTGGAATTCCCCTGCAAGCCCCCCTCGGGAGACACACGCTTTGGGCTTTCACCCCACGACTTGTATTAGTATTTGGACTCGGTCTTGGACTGAATCTTGGACTCGATCTTAGACTCGATCTTGGACTCAACCTCGGACTCTGTCTTGGACTCGGTCTCAAACTCGATCTTGGACCCGATCTCGGATCTCAGACTTAGTCTCGGTCTTGGTCTCGGACAGTGGAATGCGAGGCGGCATTTGTCCACCTCAAAGGGAAGTTGAGGAAGATTTCTGTGCCGGCATTACTAGACTTTGGTAAGGATTTCAAAGTAGAAACGAACACGTTAGACTTTGTGTGTAGGTGCAGTTTTGAAGTAAGACAACCATCTAGTAGCATTTTTCTCGAAGAAGTTGGACAATGCTCAACGAAAATGGCCTGCCCATGAGAAAGAATTATTTGCGGTGGTCAAGGTGCTCAAGGAGTGGTGACACTACCTTGGGAGGCACTTCAAAGTTTACACAAATAATGTGGTAATGAAACACTTTTTGTCACAGCTTGACTTAAGAGGAAAACAAGGGCGGTGGGCCAATGCTTTTGCTGAGTTTGATTGCGAGATTTTGTATAAATCTGGGAAGAGCAACATCATGGCAAATGCTCTAAGTCGAAAGGCAAGTTTGAAGTTGGCGATATCCAACGCAACAACAACCTTTTGGGATGATGTGCAGACAACATATGGGAACAATAGGCTAGCACAAAAAGTGTTGTTAAGGAACCAAGAGGTGCGGGATGTTCATCAAAGAGGTCAGCTGCCAATGGAAGAGAAAATAGGTTATGCGGAACGCAATGGACTCATCTATTATAAACAAACAAAGGTGTATGTTCTAGAAAAGGAACTAAGGAAGGTAATCTTAGAGAAATGTCATGATGGACCTTTTGTAGGATATAGCGGAGTGCCCAAAACAATGGGCTTATTCAAGAGGAAGTATTACTAGCCAGACATGGCTAAGGATGTTTAAGACTATATAAAGACATGTCCAACATGTTAGCAGGTCAAAGCCATGACTAAGGCTAGTGGGGGCTTGTTACAAAGCCTCTTAATTGGACTCCATTTCGGGTCTATCTTGGACTCTATCTTGGGTCCATATCAGGTCCATCTTGGACTCTTTTGTCCTTTTTCTAGAGAATGACTTATTGTTTGTTTCATACTCATTCCTTAAGCACTTCATTGAGAGTTTCACTCCCACTCTCAATTTTTTAAGTTGGAGCTTTTTGTCCAAATGTGTTACTCTTGTTTGGCTTTCACTTTAGCCACTACCATGTGGCACTCTTTCACCTCCACTTTTGGGGCTCTAGGATTTGTCTCTCACAAGTTGTTTATGCATGTGGGGAGTATAGGTAAACCTTAAATCTAGTCTAACCTGGGGAGGGGGATTAGGAGAGAATCTAGGAATCTATGGATAGATGGCTAACATTGCATTGCTCGTGTAGTGAGTAATTGAATCTAAGTAGGAGTTAGTATAATAGGCTGGAATCTTGGTGAGAGAACTTAACTGAGGCCAAGGCAAAGGTGCTCGAATAGAAGAGATAAGTTGACAAATTGGAAAAGAAAAGTTTATAACTTATAAACTCTAAAATCATGATCTTACAATGTGATAAGTGATAATATGAATACTAGAGAATCCAAAACTACACTATCCCTACTTTTGGAACCCCCTGCAAGCCCCCCCCCCCTAGGAGACACATGTTTTGGGCTTTCACCCCATGACCTATATTATTCGGACTCAATCTCGGATCCAATCTCAAATCTTAGACTCAGTGTCGATCTCGGTCTCGAACTCGGTCTCAGACTCGGTCTCGGAGTCCATTTTGGACTCAATTTCGGACTCAGTCTCAAACTCAGTCTCAAAGCCGGCCTTGGACTTGATCTCGGACTCGGTCTCATTTGATGAACTCTTTATCATTTTGGTCGTGCTTTTGAGGATCTTTTAGCTTTTGAGGATCTTTTAGCTATACCTCGAGGAGTTAATTCCTTATAACTCCACCACCTATAAAAGAAGTTCAATGCCCACATTGAACACCTCTTTTTAATCTTATGACTTGTTAACCATGTCTCCAAGGGCATCCCCCCACTTAGCAGTGTGCCTAAGTTAGCCTCCCCAACTAAGAGCCTATGACAATAGAGTATAAGTGTCCCTATACCCCTCATCTTAGTATAGGGTTGGGACTTGAACCTAGCCTTGCTTTACTATAGGGTTGGGACTCAAACCCAACCTTTGTAGAATATATCTATGGATTTGACATTCCCGTGGGGAGTCGGGCGTAATTCCCTATGCTTGGTCGACTTAACTAACCCATGCTAATTAGCTTACCTTTGGTGCACCTTTGGGTCCCAACATATGACATTGCTCAATTTCTCAAAATAGATTCTTTAATTGAATTTTGCATAAGTACATAGAGTTTTACCTTGCAAAAATTCCTTCACTAGATCCCGCATGTTTGGTATGTTCTCCTTCAATTCCCATGTTGCTTCGCAGTGTAGAAATCCTTTCCACTTTACATGGAATTCCCTCACCTCGCATTCTTGTTACTTGCTATTATGCACATTGAGGATGGCCTCAACTTTGTATTCCTCTTCCCCTTTGATAACCTTAGGTAAAGGTTTTACTTGGTCCTTGCGAAGCAAATTCTCAAAGTACAGTTTAAAAAAGTTCATATGGAACGCAAAGTGCATCTTCCCCATCTCTCGAGGAAGTTAAAGGCAATAAACCATCTTACCAATTCATCCCTTAATCTTATAAGGCCCCGCGAACTTGCTTAAGAAACTCAAGATCAGTTCATCCAGGAATACATATATTTTTACCTTTGGGTCATCTTTCAGTTGATCCTACTTGGTAGTCTTAGGTTCTTGGTATTCAGCATACCTTCTCCCCAAATTGAAACTCTATGTTCTAGCACTTCTGGTTCGCATATTTAATTTGCCTTTGTTGAGCCCATTCTAAGAAATCCCCCACTAAATTCCAAATATTGAGTCTTTTTGCCGTGAATGCCTCTATAACAAGTAACTCTCCATGATACTCAGCCATGCTGAGTTCCACAAGACCTTCAATAGCTCACCTATTGATGACTTCTCATGTACTCACCTCGATACTCGAATGTGGTGAATTGTTATAACACATTTTCACAAGTCCCAAATGACTTACCGATTCGGTCTGGTCTCCAAAGACATAGCATCATAAATAATCCTCCAACTACCTATTCACCCTTTTTGTTTGTCCGTCTATCAACAAGTGTTTGTGCCATCAAATTTGACTTAATACCCAATACATGTTTGTGGATGAAAAGTTGTGCTGAATTTCAACTTGGTGCGATATTATTCCAAGAGAGTTCTCTAGAACTTACTAGTGAAGATATTATCTCAATCTAAGATGATCTCTTTTAGCCTTCCTTACATTCGAACCATTTATTTGAAGAATAGCTTTGCCACACCTTTTGCATCCACTTTCGTTGTGAGTCCTATGATGAAGTCCATTGTAAAACACTTCCATGGATGATCTGAAATTGAGAGGCTTTGTAATAAGCCCCCACTAGACTTAGTCATGGCTTTGACCTGTTGGCATGCTGGACATATCTTTACATAGTCTTGAATATCCTTAGCTATATTTGGCTAGTAATACTTCCTCTTGAATAAGCCCATCATCTTGGGCACTCTACTGTATCCTGCAAGAGGTCCATCATAACACTCCTCTAAGGTTACCTTCCTTAATTCCCCTTCTGAAACATACATTTTCGTTTGTTTATAATAGATGAGTCCATTGCATCCCGTATAACCTATTTTTTCTTCCGTTGGCAGCTCACTGTAAGCAACTAATTTTTCCATTCTACTTTAGTCACTTAACCGCACCTTCGACCACTTGGAGGAGTCTCATTCACAACCTCCATAAGTCCCATTCAGGACTTGGGGCTTGCTAGCCCCGAGAATGGCATCCATCCACCTGCATTGCAATCCCGTCTCTCCAAGACTGGGCCATTCGTCCATGAGTGGTCATCCCAGATCCACTCCTTAGCATCCTTAGGATGCCCATAAACATGGGGAATAACCTTCCCCAATATCTCCGTTCCGGTCCCCACTAAGTCCCTTTCTGTCCTCAGCCGTGTTTGCTAACATTGCCATTGGATCAAGGCCCACGGGCCCGACCACTAAGTCCCACTGTCCTCTAGGACTTCCTCACTATGTGATTGTGTCCTTAGTCACCACACCAGAGGGCTACTCCTCTTCCTTTCCACAGTCTAGGACTTTAGGACAACATTTCGGAATACCGTGGCCCTACGCAGGCGTCATGGGTACTCTCCCCGCCTTCCACCTTTAGGTGCTCTAGCCATGGGCTTAGAGCGAGGTTCCATTGAGCCATGCCAGGTATCCAAGTAGGTAGTGCCACCCACACTTGGATTGGGAGCATCGGCTAGTCGATCTCCCGGGGGAACTAGAGTCGACTCTTGAACACTTCACCAAGCTACCACGCTTGTCAGTTTGTATTCACTCTAGCGTTGGACTTCCCAATGGTTATCCCATCACCTAGCACCTGGGCACAACCTTCTTGGGCCAAACTGGCTCCACTGGAGTCCTCCCCCTCACTATACTTTTGGAGCTCACCAAACCCCCCAAGGTCTGGGAGACGAATGCTTTGGGCTTTCACTCTCTCAGACTCGAACTCGGACTCGGACTCGAACTCGGACTTGGACTCGGGCTGGGGCTCGGTCTCGGCCTCGGCCTTGGTCTCGGTCTCGGTCCCGGTCTCGGTCTCAGTCTTGGTCCCGGTCTCGGTCTTGATCTCGACTTCGGACTCCATCTCGGGTCCTTTTCGAACTCCATCTCGGGTCCTTCTCGAACTCCATCTCGGGTCCATCTCAAACTCCATCTCAGACTTCATCTCAGGTCCATCTCAGACTCCGTCTTGGACTCCATCTCGGATCCATCTCAGACTTCATCTCGGACTCCCTCTTGGACTCCATCTCAGGTCCATCTCGGACTCCATCTCGGGTCCATCTCAGATCCATCTCGGACTCCATCTCGGGTCCATCTTGGACTCCATCTCGGACTCCATCTCAGGTCCATCTCGGGTCCATCTCGGATCCATCTCAGACACTTCCACATGTCATGTATTGGTCCTCTTGTGTCCCTTTTCTAAAGACTCACTTATTGCTTGCTCTGTGCTTGTTCCTTAAGCACTTCGTTGGGAATTCCACTCCCGCTCTTGACCTTTCAAGTCGGAACTTTTAGTCCAAACATGTTATGCTTGTTTGGTTTTTGCTTTGGCCATTACCACATGGCACCCTTCCGGCTCCACTTTGGGGTCTAGGGATCTTGTGTCTCACACTCACTTCTCTGGTGAGCATCCCACGCCTCTTGGTTCCTTAGCAACACTTCTTGTGCTAGCCTATCGTTTCTATATACTGTCTGTAAATCATCCCAAAAGGTTGTTGTCGAGTTGGATATCGCCAACTTCAAACTTGCAACTTAGAGCATCTACTACGATGTTGCTCTTCCCATATTTATACAAAATCTCACAATCAAACTTGGCCAAAACATTAACTCACCGTTCTTGTAAGTCAGGCTATGACAAGAAATGTTTCATTGCCACATTATCTGTGTAAACTTTGAAGTGCCTCCTAAGGTAGTGTCACCACTCCTTGAGCACCTTGACCACTGCAAATAATTCTTTCTCATGGGCAAGCCACTTTCTCTAAGCTTTGTCCAACTTCTTTGAGAAGAACGCCACTAGATGGTTGTCCTGCTTCAAAACTGTGCCTAACATAATGTTTGAAGTGTCTATTTGTACCTCGAAGTCCTTACCAAAGTCTAATAATGCCAATATGGGAATCTTCCTCAACTTCCCTTTGAGGTGGACAAATGCCACCTCGCATTTTGCTATTTATACCATCTTTTTTTTTTCCTATTTAGTCTGTTAAAGGCAGAGTTACTCTTAAATAGTGTTTGATAAACTTTCGATAGTAGTTATATAGCCCCAAAAACACCCTCAACTTGTGTATATTCGATAGTCGCTCCCATTCTTGGATTGCTTGGACCTTCTTAGGGTTCACTTTGAGCCCATCCTTGCCCACCACATGCTTGAGAAACTTTACCTCTTGTTGAACAAAGTCATATTGCTCTTTTTAGCATACAACTTGTGTTCCCTTAGTTTCTCAAACACTTTCGTTAAGTGTTCGGCATGCTCCTCTAGCATCTCGCTATAGATTAGGATATCATTAATATAGACGACCACAAAATAGTCTAGATAAAGTACAAACATGGTTCATTAGCGCCGAAAATGTTACCGACATATTACATAGCCTAAAGAGCATCATTAGAAACTCAAAGCTCCCATACTTTATCCAAGAGGTTATTTTCTTGACATCTTCCTTTACTACCCTGATTTGATAGTATTCTAACTTTAGGTCAATCCTTGAGAAGTATTTTGCCTTTCCCAACCTATCGAATAAGTTCTTAATCCTTGGTAAAAGATATTTGTTCTTCTTTATATACTTGTTGAGTAACCAATAGTCTATACACATGCACATAGATCCATCTTTCTTTTTCACAAATAACATTGGCACCCTATATAGTGACTTACTCAACCTAATATACCCATTATCCACTAACTCTTCTACTTGGTGTTTGAGCTCCTTAAGTTTCTTTTTGTTCAAACGATAGGAGAGATGAACCATTGCCTTAGCACCCTCGATAAATTCTATTTTATGTTTTATTGGTCGTTCAGGGGGTAACCATGTTAGTAGCTCCTCCGGCATAGTATCTTAAAATTAGTTCAACACCCGCTGGATCACTAAAAGTACTTCTTCTGTTCCTGTCTTTTTGTCACTCCTCGCCAAGAGTAAGCACAAAAATGCTACCTTGGTTTTTTTAGTGAGTTATTCTCTTGTGGACACAAGGTTCAAACAGGAGACTTTAGCCTTACATTGCCTTACCTTTAGATTCTGGACCACTACCCTGAATCGTTCTTCCCAAGCATTCGCCAGTACCATAAGGTTCTTACCTTGTCCATGTAGGGCTATCACAAACTAATTGAACCAATCCATCTAAAAGATCATGTCAAATCCCACCATGTCCAACACGATGAAATCTATGTCCACTTTCCATGTCCCTACTTTGACTCTTGCTTGTCAAAGTATCTCATTTGTGCTTTGGCTACTTTGAACAAACTCTATAGTCCTTGGTTCGCCTAGCCGTTATACCATTAGTCTGGCTTGCCAAACTATATCTACAACCACAAAATTATTTGAAGCACCCATATCAATAAGGATCTTAATAAAGCTACCTTTGAGCTTCCGTCGGAGGGCTAAGCTATGTCACGAACAACTCTCTACCAAAGTTGCTTGTGTAATGAGTAACTTTGAGCTAGGGACTGGATCACATACCTCAATTTGATTTTCACCCGACTTAATGGCCATATTGACTCTAGCCTTTTTCGGGTATGGACATTCTCTCAAAAAGTGTCATGCTTCATCGCAGTTGAAGCATATGTTGTTTCCCATGCTACTAGTTGACTTGACCTTTTTATCCATAAGTTTGTCCTTTTTTGCTTAACTCTCCTACGTACTTGCTCGTTGGCCACTGGATTTGCCTTTCCGAAAACTTGAGAACTCATTTTTAGAGAAACTCTTCTTGAATTTTCCTTTGCCATATATCCCTCTTGATTTGGCTCCTTTGCTGAACGTGGATCCTGACCCCATTGTGTTCCCCTTTCGCAGGTTATCATTGAAATGCACCTTAATAACTGCGTCCAATGCTTCCTTATAGTTGGTCGGGTTCCAATGCATCACCTCGCCTCGAGCCCAGATTTGCAAGCCTTATATGAAGGTATGGAACACATCCATATCACCCATATCATGACAAGTATCCTCTTTGCCATAAACTCATTCACATACTCTTGAATGATTTCAATCTACTTCAACTTACTCAATTCATCCCTTAAGTGTAGAGTAGCATTTAGAGGAATGTAAATCACACGGATCCTTGCTTTCATCATTTTCCAAGTGGCCACTAGTCCTTTGTTGGCCTTTGTTATTCTTCACCAAGACTTAGTATTATCTGCTAAGTATAGTTTTGCATATGGGACCTTCTCCGAACTTGGTAACCACAACACTCGGAAGTAATCCTCTATATCATAAAACCAATCCTCCACCACCTTATAGTCATTCATTCCCTTGAAGACCGGTGGAGGCTTTGGTTTGTACTTGGAAACTTCTTGAAGGACTGATTTCACTTCAATTTGTTCGACATTGTTTGGTTTCACTTTAGTCCTGCCAAAGGGTTCATGCCTTTTGTGCTGCCATCATCTACAATTTTCAACAGGGCATTGGTCTGTGCTAATTGTCCTTCTAGAACGTCCAATTGAGCCTTGGATGACCGATCTTCACCACCAAACTCCTGCTTGGAAGTTTCCTCACTAAAGTCCTCCTCATGCAAGGATTCCTCATCCATAGTGTAAGCTCCTGAATTTAAACTTCCCAGGAGGTCACCCAACCTAGTACTATTCAAACCCAAGGACACTTAACCCCAAATATCCCAAAACCCTTAACTGATTGAAAAAGGGGGTGCACTTTTATTCATGGGCCCTTTCCCTCTATACATGAACCTCATAGATCGTCTCTTAAATCATTCTATTTGGTTGCTTATGATTCACCATGCTTCTCTTCAAGTTCACGCCCTCGTGAATAGAAGCTGAGAGCCACAGCTCTCCCAAGAGCCCCACTCTTTTGACACTTACCCCTCAGGTCAAGCCCAGCAGGAGTAAATTGGACCAACCAAATGTCAATCAACATGTGGTGTGATTCCCCTAGCCAACCAACAAAGTCGGACCCGATACCAAATGTAAGCTCCTAAATTTAGACTTCTTGGGAGGTCACCCAACTTAGTATTATTCAAACCCAATGACGCTTAACCCCAAATATCCCAAAACTTTTAACGAATTGGAAAAAGGGGTGCACTCTTATTCATGGGCCCTTTCCTTCTATATTTGAATCTTATGGATCGTCTCTCAAATCGTTCTCTTTTGTTGCTTACACATAGCTTCTTGTTCAACCAGAAGTTTCAGATCTATAGGAGGTTCCATCTCTGCTTTGGTTCTTTTACATCCTGCCTTTGCCATCTCCTAGCAATCCGCCTTCTTGTCTATCCAACCACCATGGCCTTAGTCTTAGTTAAGTTCCCTTGCCAAGGTTCTCACCTATTGTATTAGTTCTTACTTGGTCTTATTTGGTTTCAGCTACTCACTGCATGAACAATGAAGCATTAGCCATCTATCCACGAATTTCCAAATCTTTCCCAATCCCCTTCCCCAGGTTAAACTGAACTTAATGTTCAGCTACACTCCCTGCAGGTATAAGCAACCAAGCACACCAAGCCACCAGGTTCCTAACATCCCTTAATACAACAAAACTTGATCATGGGACCTTTTAAATCCTAAGCTTTGGGTGCAGTTAGCTCCCTTGGGAGATCGAATAGTCAATGCTCCTAATCCAAGCGTGGGTGTTATTACGTATTTGGATATCTAGCATGGCTTAACAAAACCTCACTCTAGCCCCATGGTTAAAGCACCTAAAGGCAAAAGGTGGGGAGAGTACCTATAAGGCTCACATAAAGCCACAGTGTTCTGAAATGTTGTTTCAAAGTCTTAGATTGTGAAAAGGAAGAGGAGCAATCCTCTAGTGTAGTGACCAAGGATACAGTTCCAAATCTCAAACCTTAAATGCATCTCTTATTGCAAAACCCTAAAGGGAAACACTATGGCCTAGTGGTCTAGTATGGGTACCCCTACTCCCCCACTTCCATCCTAATGGGAAGGCCTAATCCCTTATGAAGGAATAAAGACCAATAAGTTGCATGGTATTCAAATGGGGCATCACTCCATATAAGTTAGGAATAGCACAATTGGTTTTCCTTCCGAGAGTGGGAGTTACTTTTGAGCACTTCTTTTGAAAGCCTTCTTTGTGCCCCCTAAGTCCATACTCACTCCCACTCAAGGTCACTAACAACTTCAATTGGGTTTAGAAACACCATTGGAGAGGTCTTTCAAGACTAAGTCTTTAATCTCTTATCCCTACTATACTTTTGGATTGCAAGCCCCCCCCCCCCCCCCCACGAGAGATGATTGCTTTGGGCTTTCACCCTATGACTTATATTCGTATTCGAACTCGGTTTCAAGCTTAATCTCGAACTCAGTCTTGGACTTGAACCTGGATTTGGTCTCAGACCCGATCTCAATCTTGGTTTCAAACTTGAACTCAATCTTAAAATTGGTTTTGGACTTGATTTTAAACTTGGTCTTATCCGATGAACTATTGATCATTCTAGTTATGATTTTGAGGATCATTTAGCCTATGATTCCGCGGGAAGTTTGGTTCATTATACATGTGGGTATGATTTTCTTTAGTCACATTAATTCCCTCCCTTTATTATCCTGCTAGATTGTTTTGGGCTTTTAAACATGTGGATTCAAATTTATATATTTTTTGTAAAATACAAATGCCTAAAACCAAAAATAGAGCTGAAGGAGTGTCTAAAGAAAAAGTTTAACAATATTCAACTAAAAAAAGAGCAAGACTAAAGTTTAAAGATGTGGATTCAAGCTTATATATTTTTTGTAAGACATAGCTCTTTAAGTCCCAAAATAGAGCTGAAGGTGATTAACAAGTCTCAAAAAAGGGACAAAACACATGTGGCAAGTGTTGTAACACATGGAAGTGTTGAGATCAAGTCTGAAGTCAACTCTAAGATTGAGTTTAAGGCCAAGTTCAAAATTGGGTACAATCCAAGTCTAATATCAAGCCCAAAATCAAGTTTGAGTTTGAGAGATGAGTTTTATTTTTGCTTTTTTTGTTGGTTGATTGCCACACAACTTAATTGATACCTCATTCTAAAGAGAAGAATGCCTTTGCTCTTACTATGAAAAATCCTCAAGTTTTAAGGCCCTAGGATTGAGAGCTCTTGTCTTGTCATATCCATCTCTATCTCTTTACCAACCTCATTGAATGTACACCTCTATGTGAAACAAACATTCCATTTACATTGTTGAGGAAGATAAAGATAATGCATGCTTCATCTTGTCATCAACTTTTCAACAGCCATTTCTCAATCTCCAACAATTTTAGGGACTTTTGGCAACATGACATAGATCTCAAGGGATGCTTTTAATAGGTCAACTTTTAGAGTGTCCCACAAGTATAGAATCTCTAAGCTAGCAAACTCTTTCACAAAGTAATTATAATGATACATGTCAAGAAGGAGAAAGGCTTTTCTTTTTTTTCTTTAGTGGAGAATGGCCACACTCTTCTTGATCTTGAGACACCTCTAGTTCTAGATTCTAGAGTCTATAAGGTCCACTTCACTAGTATCTTGATCACATATACTTTTCCTCTTGTATATGTGACATGACTATTAAAGATTTTTTAGAGGTACAAGGACATATTTGCCTAGGACTATTTTCAACTTCCAAGTGTTCCTATAGACACCATCACCCACCAAGTCATTCTTATAGACAACACCAAGCCTGCTTGGCAAAAAGTCCAATATTTTAGCAACTCACATCTACTAGATATCAAGTTGATGGCCAACTTCAAAAGTTGTAAATCTTCTAAGTGGAGGATTTTTTGACAATGTCATTTCTCATTTCATGAATCTTATCTGGAGGATCTTCCCTAAGTTGTAGTTCTATCTCAAGGACTTCAACATGGTACACCAATGAAGTATGTGCAGCATATGGTGTTTGCCACTTTTGAAGTAGGAACAACAATTGTTAGTGAGAACAGCCCAGCCTCTTTATTTGAGGACTAAGTGGTGAGTGATCACATGGTCAGTCCTGCTTCTTTATTTGAGGACTAGATTGCTCCTACAGCTTTCTTTGACAGGGTGTTTTGCCTAAGAAACCAATTAGTAGAGATTAGCATTTAGATTCACAATCTAGTCAATCTTGGTGCCAAAAAAATCTGGTGAGTTCTGTAGATTGTGATCCAGAAGCTGCAGCAGCAACCACATTCCTCACACCTTCTAGACCTGGTATTTGCCATTAACTTTACGGATGATGAATTATGAGTCCCTGACGAAAACAATGTGTTCTAGCTGTGATCTTTGGCTAAATGCATGGCCAAGGTCACATCAATACTTAGCCTCATTTATTGAAGTAGCAAGCTGGGTTGTTGCAAGAAGAGCACCTTTGGCTCCACAGGGATTTAGAACAACATAGCATTCATCACAATCACAAAGACATGTGTGAAGATTGGAGACTTGGGCAATTCCACCAGCCAGCATAGGGTGGAGTTGGACATCGTCATGTGCAACACACTCATCACCATGTACAACAAGTGTCTTGCTAAGACTCGCTAGCACTCAAGAGATCTTCCAGAACATCCAAGGTTCCAAAATCATCTCTTGGAAACCATGCTCACCACCTACTGCAAGCATGGATCAAACACCACAGCATTGGAGCTCTTTTGGTGAACAATGGCTGCCCACCCAACAATATAACATTTGTAATCATATTGATTTCCTACAGCCATGCTGGGCTTTTCGAGCAGGGGTGGCAGCACTTTTTTGTCGATAAGGGATGACTTTGCAGTGGTGGGCAAGTTTGAGCACCTTCTGCCACCGCAGGTTGCTGGATCCTATCTCTAGCTCTCTAACATGTATAAGGTAAGTAGGGGATGTATGATTGATTTATATCTTCTTGTTAGAATATTTTTCTAGTCTTGGTTTTACCACCAGATATAGCTTATATATATATATATGTGTGTGTGTGTGTGTGTCTTTATGTCTTTATGTTATTTGGTAATTATGTTTTGAAATGAAGAAATATTGTTCACTGATTTTTTATTTATCTTATCTGGTAAACGAAATTTACTCAATGAGTGATGGATATAGATGGATGTGTACATCTTATCATTTAGAAGCTTCTGAATTAGACATTTGTAATTGTGAAAATGATATTTTTCATGCTCTTAATCGAAATAGAACAGGAAGAATATCTTTTACTCATGGTCTTACAAAAGTAACTGCCTATATTGGGATACATAGTAACATGACTCCAAATGATTTAAATGAAGCTTTGAATATAATATGGGATAAATGCATAACACCTTCTAGAAGAGGTGGAAGTGTATATCTGAATAATGGGTCATTAAATGTAAGAATTGAACCAATAAGAACTGATTTATCTCTAGATATTTCAAGTGATATTACATTTACTAAATTAAATTGTTAGATACTTCTAAATAAATCAGTAAGAATCAAGATAAATTTTTAAAAAATATTTAGTGCATTTAAATTTAAATTTTTTCATATATATTCATAAAAAACATTACATTAAGTTTTTGAGATTGATTTTCATTATTCTTTTTCTCAAAGATTTATGTTAAGATTTTTTGAGAATAGTTCTCTCCTATTAAATTTTATAAAAACAATATCTTTTGTATTTTAGTTTATTATTTATTAGTTATATTTACTTATTAAATTTTTTATTTAAATTATAAATATTAGTTAAAGTTTCTGTCAAATAAAAATAATTTATTATTTATTTAATATTTTGAAATTATAATTTAAATAAATCTAACTATATATAAGGTTACAAAATCACACTGGTAATAGAGTCAAATAGAATGTGTCTTTTGTTGAGCTTCTTGCATAATATATGCATATACATTTTAGCATGCTACTCTTAAAAACATCATAACTTATTTCATATAATATTTTTTTCAGGTTAAGGCAAATATGTTGTCTTCTTATAAAAATATCATTTTAAATTATATTTCATAGAATCTTAAAATATATATATATATTTAAGGATATATATATATATATATATATATATATATATATATATATATATATAGATTTTAAAATTCCTTTAATTTTTTATTTCTTCAATTGATCTAACTTTTGGTTTTATATGTTTAACAATAAATTCTTACTTATTGAACTATGAGTTTCATATGTAGATTCATATACCTAGTAGGTTTTTGGATTAGCTAGGAGTTAAATTAATTTATAAAACCTTTAGAAAAGTACAGTTTTAAGGACTTTATACTCACAATTTTTGTCATAAAATGAAAATTCTTCATTATTTTAGTATTTTTATTAGCAGTTTTGTTATTTCCTCTCCTCACAACGACAAACTCTTGACACCTAGCAAATTAAGCAATAGTTCAATAACACTTCAAACAACATTTAGAGGCACAACACTTGGAGGTAAAGTCACACAAGCAACACTTTGGAGGCATAACACTTCACAACACTTTGAGATAAGCAACATTTGGTGGCAAAACTTGGAAGTATAAAAATTGATATTTTGAGGGAAATAACACTTAGAGGCATAACAACTTGGAGAAAGTAACATTTAGAGGTAGAACACTTGGAGGCAAGCAACACTTATTTAGAGGAGTAACACTTGAGGTAAGTATCACTTGGAGGCACAACAATTGGAGCTTGGAGCTTGTGGACTTCCAAGCTCCATTGGAGCTTAGAGAAGTTGAAATTAATAGTGGTATTGCAGAAATTTATCACTCAATTAGAAATGATATTGACTTATTTTTCATATATTTAATATACAAGATTCTCATTAGATTGGATTTTTAAAATTTTAATATTACAATAATTCTTATAGCTATTTTAATGTTTGCCCTGTAGAAACTGCATTTAAATATTATAATTATTAAATTTTTTTCACAATTATTCTTGGAAGAAATAAATGACTAAAATTATAGTCAATAATAAAATAATATTATGATTTTTTCTTACATTAGCAATTTTGTTTAGCAAGTTGAGGATTTTCTGATACCTCTAGAGATAACTCAGTTCTTATTGCCTCAATTCTTACATTAAGTGACCCATTTCTTAGATATACAGCTCCACCTTTATTAAAAGGTGTTATGCATTTATCTCATATTATGTTCAAAGCTTCATTTAAATCACTTGAAGTTACACTACTATGTATTGCAATATATGCAGTTACTTTTGCAAGACCATGAGTAAATGATAGTCTTCCAGTTTGATTTCGATTAAGGGAATGAAAAATATCATTTTCACATTTACAAATATCTGCATTAGAAACTCTTAAAGAATAAGGTAAACAATTCCATGTATATCCATCACTCATAAAGTATGCTTTATTAACAAGATAATATAAATAGAAAACCAGTGAGAAATATTTCTTCATTTCTTCTTATCTAAGTAAAAAACTTCTATTACCAAAAGACGTGAAAGTTCCTTCTCTTCACGGTTTTTATTTCCCAATTTAGGTGGTAAAACCAATATTAGAAGATCCTAAACGACAAGTTGGATATAAGTCAACAACTTATGGATTCAACTCCAATATCCTCAGCGCTTACCTAAGTTCTGATACATTTGCATGCACTGAGAAGAGAGTGGCAGCACTACCTATCAAGCACCATCTCCACCCCAGCTGATATTATGTGATGTTGATTATATCATTATCACCATACTCTCTCCCCAAGTCAATTCCGCTTTCCAGGACAAGAGCTTAAGTGCGTTATAAACTTTTCATACATTCTTTCATCCAGCTGCCTCATTGAAATTGCTGAACCAAAATGCAGGCCGCTTGATCAGAAGCAAAGAAATTAACCTCAGTGTAATTTGAATTCGTTTATAAAACACAGAATTGTAGATTGATTTTGTCAGGTGTTAAGAGCTATACAAGGGCGGTATCCGGCTGTGCTAGGGTGATGCTAGGACGGGATTCTAGGCCGTGGTGGCAATATTTCGGCCGGGGCAGCAGCAATCCTGGCGGCAGCGCTCTCGGCACCATGAGAGTGGGATCTTGTGGCTAGATCTCAGCGTCAATGCCATGTGGTATGTGCGGTCGTTTCTCACCATGTAATTTAATGACTGTTTTGGTAGGACTCCTGTAGACCTATGGAAGTTACTCTTTTAAGTGGTACTAAAATAGAATGAAAATTTAATCACTTACACTTTGGACAATTTACTACAACTAACCTCCATCACTAACATGGATGCTCAATCCCTGATGAAGGGTTATATGATCCCATAGATGCTGATGGTTTGGGCATTGATAAAGAATATGGTAGATGTCCTCCACATGACCAAAGTTGCCTTGCTGGCATAAATATGGGGGATATATAGCATGGAAGCTCTACTTACAAGAAGTGTGCCCTACAGCTGTAGGTATAAAAGAATTTGGATCAAAGCTCATGTAAAAGTACATAGAAGCAAGAACCAGTTAATTCTGGAGGTCCCAAATGCTACACTTTAAAAATCAGTGAATTGAAAACTGGAGTATAGCCAAGAGTCAAGGATCCTCTTACATGCAGTCCTCTATCTAGCATGAATTATATGACCTCTAGCTAGTATTGGTTGGAAATTGCGATCTAATATGTCAACGATGCAGCTCAAGTGCTCTGGAATGGGTGAGATTTCGTAATCAATCACCATTGAAGAAAAGCACTCTTGGGCGATTTTTAAAGATCCTGAGTGGCTACAGACAAAGAGCAAACTCAAGAAGGTGATTGCGTCGGGATTGATTCCGCTGGAAACCAGCTCGTGGAAGATCTCTAGGGCTTCTCTGCATTGCGCACAACGGCCATAGGCGCAAATCAGAGCTGTCCACATGTCAAGATCTCGACACAGAGATCTGTCAAAGGTGGTTTTTGCATGTAGCAGATGCCCTGAATGGGCATATGCGGTTATTATGGCTTTGGAGGCAATAGTACTTTCTTTTGGCATGTTTGCGTATAGTTCTTTGGTTAAAAAAACATGGCCATTGTAAAGGTAAGATTCAAGTAGTAGGATGTAGGATGAGGTGTTGTGGAAGGGCATTACAAAATAGAAGAAGTTTATGCTTTCGTCCATATACCCTCTTCGGGCATATTCAGCGAGCATTACATTAAGTGAAACAATGTCTTTCTGGGGAAATCTTTCTAGCATCACCCTAAGATCCTCAATGCTGCTACCTAACAAGGATCTGATTTGTAAAGCTATTGTGCATGAAACCACATTATGAATGGGCATCGAATGGAATATATCCAGTGCTTGATCCAAACTCCCCATTTGGGTATACATTTCCATCACAGCACTGCAAATTACAACGTTTCTCTCTGGCATCTTCTCAAACAATCTCTGAGCATCCAAGAAATAACCATCTTGGGCATATGCCAAAAGCATCAAAGTCCACGAGACTAGATTCTTTTGACACATTCGCTCAAATACGTGCTTTGTTTCCTTGACACTTCTGTTTATAACATGAATTTGTAGCATAGCATTTAAAGCCACCACATTGTAGAGAGGCATTGAGTCAAACACCACCTTTGCCTCCTCAAGGTGGCCCATCTGAATATAACCCCAGATCATAGATGTCCAAGACAATATACTTTGGTATTGTATATTGTTGAACACAAACAATGCTCGGTCTAAAGAACAGTCATATACAAATCCTGCCATTACGCTTACACAAGAAATTTCATCATGGTAAGGCATACTATCAAATAGAATCTTTGCAGCTTCTACATCCCCATTCTCTGCATAAACACGAATGAACGACGTCATGGCTCCCATTGTCTTTTGGGGCATGCTATCATAGATCACCTTGGCCTCATCCAACTCATTGCTGGAACAATATGCTTCGACCATGGAGTTCCAGGTCACAAGATTCCACTCGGGCATCTTCTCGAAGATTATCCGGGCTTCTTCTAAATACCCAGCTCCGGCAAATGCAGTAGCCATGGCCGTCCAAGTAACTACGTTTCTTTCCGGCATCGAATCAAAGTAGTTTTTCGATTTTTCTAAGGAATTACCGCAATGACAAGCAGTGATCATAGCCGTCCATGTAACAACATCTCGCCGTGGAATACGTTCAAACACTTCTCTCGCTTTTCCCAGTTGCCCATTCTGAGCATATGCACTGAGCATGAGATTCCAGGAAAGGAGATCCGAGCCGTTGATCCCGCAGAACACGTCCCAGGCATCGACGGCGCTCCCACATTTCCCGTACATGTGTATCAGCTGATCGTTGAGAAGCTTGCAGTGCCTGAGGTGCTCGCCACCGCTAAGAATCTCTCGGTGGAGCTTTCGTCCTCGCCCTAAATCTCTCGAGTCTCCACAGTCTCGTAGCAGCCTAGAGAAACGCTCGAGCTCTAGATCCATGAACCTCCATCCGTACTTGCGAATATCTTAAGCTTCCAGTTTAAATCGTACGGTAGAATCTTAAGATATTCGCGGGGATTTTTAGCCTATTAAGCATCGTCTCTATTTTCAAAATATCCTGCCCGCCGCAATGGCGGACATTGTGGCTCCGTGTTCTTGCTCCTCCGCCGCCTCCTCCTCCGCCAGCGCTCAGTTCGCGCGCAGCTGGTGGAGCTTCTCGCTCAATCTTGGCGGCAGCTGCATCGCCTCCTCCAAGCGGAGGAGAAATTCCGGCAATGTAGGGTTTGTCATCCGGGCATCGGCTTCTTCTCACGACGCGTCCACTTCTACTGCTGCCTCTTCCTCGAATTCCGCAAGTAAGTCGTTCCCTATCGTTATCGTTCTATCAGCATAGATTTTCTTCTTATCCAAAACTTTAGAGGAGAGTGGACGCTTGTCTCTGAATGGCAATTCCAGCTACGCCACGAGAGCGCTGGAATGGGTCACGGGGACGGCTCTGGATTTTCGAGGAGCGACCGACCCGTTAATTCCCACTCCTCTAGCCGCTGGTAAGAGGTTCTTTCTCGTGAGGCATGGATTAAGCTCATGGAACGAGGAGGGCCGGATTCAGGTAAGCTGTGGTAGTGATTTTTCTCGTTTGATGTCTTGTTTCCTTTGATCCAGGGCAGCTCAGACAAGTCGGTTCTCACGGAGATTGGAGTTTCCCAAGCACAACGGTGCAAGCATGCTCTTTCGAAGATTAAGTTTGACAAGTGCTACGCTAGTCCCATCTCCCGAGCCAAGGTGGTAGTTTTTCTTCTACATGTATCTCTTTGATAGCGTTGTTTTGAAGCAGTCTAGTGCCGAGATTATGTGGTCTGGTCGGGAGGAGCCATTGATTTTTCTTGAGAGTTTGGGAGAAGCCAACCTGCTGTTCCTAGAAGGAATGAAAAATCGTAAGCTTTGCCACGCTTCTTGGTTGTCTACAAAGCATTTTCTTTTCTAGAGGACGCAAGGCAAGAGTTTCCCGAACTGTTCAAAGCCTGGAGAGAAGATCCAAGGAACTTCAACGTGAATGGCGTCTATCCCGTCGTCAATCTGTGGGGCAGGGCGAAGAAAGCTTGGGCCGAAATGCTCGCCGGATCTGTAAGCTCGTTCTCTCTCCCTCTTTTCTCAGAGAGAGTTTCATTACTTCCATTTCACTTGACAGGGACAAACCGTGCTCGTTGTTACTCACAAGTCGATTCTTCGAGCACTCATTTGCACAGCACTGGGATTAGAACCGGAAAGGTACGATCTTTTCACTCGTAAACAAGACTTTCTTTTAAGAAAGTCTTGCATCCCATAGTTCTAGTCTTGATAATTCTACTCGCAAGTTTTGCCGTTGCTAACTTTCTTGGATAGGTTTCGAGCGATCGACATAAACAACAGTGGGATCTCGAGCTTTACGGTGAACAAGCTCGGGGAGCCAATGCTCGACAGCTTGAATCTCACAGCGCATTTACACGCTGACGATGTGTTCTACTAAAAAATCCCATCCATTAAAGAAGAAAAATAACGTTTGGGTTTCCCTCCTTGTGTCCCATTCAAGTTCTCTCTAGCGGCGTCTCTTGATCTCCTCCTCTCTCGCCCTTTCCTTGCCACGGCGCCACAGATCTATAAGGCAGCTCCCGGATCGTCGCCATCGCCATCGCCATCGCCGCACTAGGTCAGTCACGACGATCGCAATGCGGCATTGATACCCTCTTGGCCTATCTTTCTTTCTCCAAGGATGTCTCACAAATCGCCCTCGGCGGAGCTTCTTCTGCGAGATTCCAGCGCTTTCCAGCAGCGCCAAGCTCTCCTGGGAAATCATTCGCCCAGTAATCACAGTCGAGCGTCCTCCGCTCCTCCTCCGGGCGCCGGGCTTCGCCGGGATCTAGATGGCGATGACGAAGATCTGCAAGAGCTCCAGCAGCAAGCTCTGGGCACATCCCAGGAGACCACGTCCGCCATCCAGAGCTGCCTCCGCGTGGCCGAGGATATGAGGCACGAGGCGACGCAGACGATCGTCCAGCTCCACGAGCAAGGCCAGCAGATCCGGCGCACGCACGAGTCGGCGCTAGTGCTCGAGCAAGAACTTAACAAGGTACTTGGAAATCTTTTCTTCGTTCTATCCTTGTCAACAACTTTGGATCATCGATCACAGGGGGAGAAACTTCTGGCCAGCCTTGGAGGCATCTTTTCCAGGCCCTGGCGGCCCAAGAGAGGCCAGGAATTGAGCGGACCCCTGGACTTCCACCACGGTACATAGCTAAAGTTCTTTCCCTCTTTCATGGCTATAGCTATGATCTTTCATCAGATAATCCAGTCCATGCTGCTGCTCATCCCGATCGGAAAGAGTTCTTCGAGGGCAATGGAGTGGCTCCGAAATCTTCGTCTTCGCCTCCTCAGCAGGCCTCGACGTTTCAGTCCCACGTCCAGGTAAAGTCGTTCTGTTTGTTCGTTGTTTCGAGCTTTAAGAGAGAATCCTGGGGAAGGATGAGCGAGCCAAGCAGGATGAAGCTCTCTCGAGCCTGAGCAGCGTCCTGGATCAGCTCAAGGAGATGTCCTCTACCATGGGAGACGAGCTTGGAAGGTAACTTGCCATAGCCACGAAGAACTTCTCTGTCAAAACTTACCTCTCTTTCTTGCACAGGCAAAACGAGAGCTTGGGCCGTCTCCACGGCGACGTTTCGGAGCTGGAGTTCCGCGTCAAGAATGCAAATCAACGCGAACACCAGCTCCTTCACCAGTGATGAATCAAAGTAATCGAGAAAAAGGAAAGAGAACCTTGGCTGGAAGCTGGACGATAGAACTGAAAATTACTTAGCTCGCTCACTTCAACGTGACAACGACGATGGTTATATCATCGGTCTCCCTCTTCACTTTGGCAAGCTCGACGAGCTCCTCCGCAGCGACCACGGCCTCGTCTTCCTCCAGGACCACGCTCACGGCCTCCTCGCTCGTCACCTTGTGCCACAGCCCATCGCTGGCGACGATGAAGAAATCGTCCGAGGAGAGCTCGCCTTCCCATATGTCCGGCTCTACCGTGATGTGGTCTTTGAGATCGTAGTCCCCGAAAGCTCTCGACATGGCCAACCGTCGGTCGACGCGATAGATTCCACCGAGTGTTAAGCTCACTTCTCCACCTTTGGATTCCACCTGACAAAGCCACAACAAAAGAAAACCATAAGTGGACACAACGATCACAACGATCACGACACTCGAGAGAGCTACGTGTTGCTTTGGGAATCTCTCAGAGCTGCCACCTGTGGAGGAATAATCGGATTTTTCGGTCTCACCATCTCACGTTCTTCCGGCTTCTGTGGTTCGTGATCCACGGAGACGACCACGGCCTCGCCACCGCGGCACAGCACCGCCCGCGAATCCCCGACGTTTGCGACAATGAGCTTGGATCCATCAAAGAGAAGGCAAGTCGTGGCCGTGGAGCCGGATCTCCTCACGCTTCCCAGATCTAAAATCCTGGGAAGGAACACAATCACACGAAGAACAAGCCAGCGAAGATGGAAACCAAACCTCTTGTCCAATGCCAAGTATGCCTCTCGGATCGCCTCCTTTGGATTCACATCGAAGCGTGGATGACTCAAGATGGCGTCGAAGAGATACTGCTGGAGGAAGTCCGCTACCTCGCCCCCTTTGTGCCCGTCATACACCCCAAACATCGCGATCTCCTTCCCCTTGTGCTCGACGATCCTGGCGTAGTGCCGGTCCTCAAACGCGTGCCCCAGCAAGTTCTTCCCGAGCGCACAGCCAAACCGGCATCTGGAACCCTCCCCGGACTGCCGCCTCACCTCCAGCAAATCCAGCGAGGTCGGTGGAAGCGATTCTGGAGCTGGAACGATGCCGCCGCTGGTCAGGATGAGCCTCGTCGCCGACGATCCCGCCATTTACTTACTGTCCGATGGATCGCGGAGAATGAATGAATGAGCTACACGCCGCGCGAATCCATCGATCGAGCGCTCCCTACTGGCGTATCCTGGCGGCGCCGCTTCTTCTTCTTGATAGCCCTAGATTTGTATTTCTAGACGAGCTTGCATGCCCCGCGCCAGACAAAACTCCCTCGCGATTTGGGGTTCGAATCCGGGCTTTAGTTGAAGGTCCGGGGTTCGATTCCCCGCTTGAAAAACAGGGTAGAATATACCGCATCCGGTGTTCGATTCCCCCCAAAAGCTTGAGAACAGGGTGGAATATGCCGCGGAGGCTTTCTGGCTGGGAAATAGCCGTGGTTTCATTCATAGGTTTTCCTTCCAGGGGCGAGCGGCTGCGCGGCGCGCTCCAATCCGCATTGCGCGAGATTTCGGCAATGTCGATGAGAGATCTCTAGGTGAATCGGCATCGGCGCGGCGAGCGCGGCGGGATCTCTCTCTGATGAGAGTCCCAGGATCGAGAATGGAGTGATTTGAGGTGATTCATACCAGCTGCTGCTCTAAAATCTCTCGCTGGCCGGTGATTTTGTCGTTGTCGCAGGATTTGTCTGAAGATCATGCTCTGATAAGGGAATGGCGGGATCGGAAGGAGGTAGGTCTCGGAGGAACGCGAACAGTGCCTGGGCCACGAAATCGCTCGTGGAAATATACAAATGGGATTCCGCGCATTCCCCTTTCATCGACTGTGACAGACCTCTTCCTCGGTCGAATTCTATTGATGTGAGTATATTATAGATAGCAATTCTTCGTTGCTATGATTGTGCCGTGATAGTTCTTTTTGTTCTTCTTTCCAGGTTCCCCATGTCCGCCAGCTTAGGAGCTGGGATTGTGGGCTCGCTTGTGTCTCGATGGTGCTTCGAGCTCTCGGGATTGAGAGCTGTAATTTAAAGACATTGTCCCAGCTCTGTCGTAACACGAGGTTGGTCCTATAGGCAACCTTATGCTGATTTTTCTTTCTTCTCTGTGGCTGGCAGCATTTGGACTGTTGATTTGGCTTATCTCCTTCGCCATTTTTCGGTGGACGTGGCCTTTTTGACGATCACCCTTGGAGCAAATCCACTTCTGGCAGTCGAGTCTTTCTACAAGGTTCGTACGCGTAGCTCTTTCCAAACGCTTTCTAACTGTATGTATTTAGAGGTCGATCGTCCACAGTTTGATGTGTAAGTCGAATCGCCTGCCTTTTGCATGTTAAAGCTACCTATGTTCGTTGTAGTTGCAATGTTCTTTTCATGGAGAAGCTAATGGTATCGTGCAGGATAATATGGAAGCTGACGAGAAACGGGTAAATAAGCTGTTTGAGAAAGCTCCTCAAGCTGGGATTCAGATACAGGTAGCAGTATAACATCCACTCATTTGACACTCAAGTGAAAGTGACACAGTGGAGGTCCATATCTGGCGAAGAATTGGCAATGCTGATTCTTTCTGGACGATATCTTGCTATTGCGCTAGTTGACAAACACAAGCTCAGGTACTTTTTATTTTCAAATTCTGAATATTTGCTTAGAGCTTCTCCTGGTCCTTACAGCCATCCTTGGCTCGAAGTGTGTCTGTGTTGCGGGTTACATTCTGGCTACACAGGTGAAGAGACTTTTTTCTTGTGCCCACGTCTTTTACAGGTGATGTTGATTTTGCAGGCCATTATGTGGTTATTTGCGGGTATGATCTAGAAACCAACGAGTTCGAAATAAAAGATCCATCAAGCTCAAGGTGCTAGGCGCTGTGTTTTGTCTCCTCACATCTTGTCTTTACAGTTGCAGCGATAAGCTGCCGCTTGAAGCGCTGGACGAAGCACGTAAGTCTTTTGGAACAGACGAAGACATACTTCTAGTAAGTCAATGAATTATTTTCATCCTGTTGCATATGGCGGTCTTATGTTTTGTGCAGATCTCTATGGACAGCTTGGATGATGCGAGCGTTCAAGCAATGACTCTGCTCTCCATAAACGACGACAAATCGGATTAATAAGACGAGTGAGAAGCCAGCCTTTGTTTCTTGTACTTACCACCGACTACAGTTGCTAGTGGACAAACACAAATTGGAGCTGTTCACTTCTTCAATCCATAAAAATCTTCTGTGTGGGCGGCAGCTCTAGGTGGGATTTGTTGATGCCGAGCGTTCCTTCTAAATAAATATGCTAACATTTTCTTCAGAGGATTCGTCACAAAATGGAGATGAGAAGACTGTTCGGCTTTCTCATCTTCTGGTCCGTGCAGGTTTGCAGGGGCTCCGAGTTGTTTCTGTGGCCGCAGCCTCAGATTGTTGAGGCCATCGACAAGTCGTGCCATTTGATTTCACCAACATTCACGATCTCGGTGCCTGCGGGTTCTCCAAAGCTGTTGCGAGCTGCTGCATCGAGGTACAAGCGTCAAGTTTGTACTGAGAAATGGTCTGCAGTGTCCATTCAAGCTCGCATTTCTTCTCAGTCCGCACAAGCAACTATTTCACGGCTCGTCATCTCCGTGTCGGACTTACGAGCCGGCTTACAGAATGGTGTGGACGAATCCTACACACTGGTGGTTTCAGAGGGTGACTCTGCCTCGATTGTGTCGAACACAACGTGGGGGGCTCTCCACGGGCTGGAAACATTCTCTCAACTGGTGCAGTTTGACTCGCAAGCTCGCAAGCTCTTCATAAGCTACGGGGTCCGAATCACAGACTGGCCGCTCTACTCTCACAGGGGACTCCTGCTGGACACATCCAGGAACTTCTTTCCGGTCAAGGACATACTTCGGACCATCCAGGCTCTCAGCTACAACAAGCTCAACGTCTTCCACTGGCACATATCGGACTCGCATTCGTTCCCTCTACGCCTGGAGTCGGAGCCGGAGCTCTCCAAAAAAGGCTCGTATGGGCCGGAGTTTACGTACTCACGTCAGGACGTGAAGCGCATTGTGGCCTTCGCCAGGTCTCGCGGTGTCAGAGTTGTCCCCGAGATCGACGCTCCAGGTAAAAACTTCCAGATTTTGCTTTCTAAAGTCAAAGTTTATGTCCAGGACACACAGCATCATGGGGAGCGGCGTACCCAGAGATGTTAACATGCCTGGGAAAGATGTGGTGGGATCCCAACACTCAAAACTGGAGCAAACGCATGGCGTCGGAGCCAGGTGCCGGGCAGCTCAATCCTCTACACCCAAAAACTTACCAGGTTCTCAAGCACATCATCGAGGAGGTGACGGCCCTCTTCCCGGACTCCTTCTACCACGCAGGGGCCGACGAGATAGCTCCCGGCTGCTGGAACGCGAGCGAGGAGCTCTCACGCCTCGTCTCCTCCGGGAACGCCACCATGGGCAGCCTCCTGGAGCTCTTCGTCAACAGGACGTACCCGATGATCGCGTCGCGCAACAAGACGGTGGTGTACTGGGAGGACATTCTGCTTGACGCCGCGGTCAACGTGTCCGCTGACCTCCTCCCCAGGGAGTCAACGGTCATACAGACGTGGAACAACGGGGCCATCAACACCAAGGCGGTGACGTCGGCGGGGTACCGCGCGGTCGTGTCGTCGTCCGACTTCCTCTACCTCGACTGTGGTCGCGGCGACTTCCTGTTCAACGACTCGCGATTCGACCAGCCCAATCGGACGGTGGTGCCGCCGTCGCTGAGCATCACCGGTGACGACGCGTCCTTCAACTACGGTGGTAGCGGCGGGTCGTGGTGCGCGCCGTACAAGACGTGGCAGCGGATCTATGACTTTGACTTGGCGTACGGGCTGACGCGGCAGGAGGCGGCGCTTGTGATTGGCGCTGAGGCTGCGCTGTGGTCTGAGTTGGCGGATGCGAACGTGCTGGATGGGCTGGTGTGGCCGCGGACTTCCGCGCTGGCAGAGGTGACGTGGTCAGGGAATAGAGACTCCAGCTCCAAGAAGCGGACGACTGAGGCAGGAAAGCGGCTGGTGGAGTGGCGGGAGAGAATGGTGTCACGGGGAGTGGCAGCTCACCCGATGATGCCACGCTGGTGTATCTTAAATCATGGATTGTGTAACATTAACATATGACGAAAATAATTTTGCAAAATTTATATATATAATAATAAATTTAAGTAAATCAAAACTTTACAAACTACTTTAGAAATTTGAGCAATGGAGAGTAATAAGCAATGGAGCAATAAGAGCAATGGAGAATCATTCTTGATTGTATGTATTTTCTCTCATTTATTCTATATTTTTATATGCATGCAATTTTCTTTTTTAGTAAAATCTGTGGCCTCTAGATATTTAATATAGATTCTTTTATTGCCTTTTATAATAGTTTCTGCTGAACTGTCAACGGCCGCCACGTCAACTGCCACTGGAACAGTGCCCGCCGAACACACGCGCCCCTGTCAACTGCCCAAAACTGCTACTTTGTTTTCAGCAAACTCCACCTTCCATGAACGACAAGCAGAGCAACAACAAGAGAATTTTCTAAGACCGAAACGATGCCCAGCACCAGCACCAGCACCAGCAGCTCTCTCCAGCATCGCTATCAAGGATTTTGGCTCCCAGGACTTGGAAGCCTCGCAGGGCTCGGATTTGGAGCGCCTGGAATGGCCTCCGGGCTGAGGCAAATCGCGAGGCACATCCGCGCGACGCCGTGGCTGTGCGATGGATTGGTCCTGGGTGCCACGGTTGCGACCATCTCCTCCACCTCCGCGCTCGCCTACTCGTCGGCGCTCATGCGCTTCCCAAAGGTGACGCCGCCGCCCGCCGCCCTCTACGCGCTGGGCGGCGCCGCCAGCGGCATCCTCGCCATGGATTCCGCCTGCCACGAATGCAACGCCCTCCGCCTGTTTGCGCTCAAGAAATCGCCGCCGGGGGTGCAGGTGTCGCCGCTGCTGGGATTCTCCATGGACAGCCTCCTCACTGAGATGATCATGTCGTTCCTCATCTCCTTTGTCATTGTCACCTTCTCGGTGTTCTTGGTGAGGGAGATGCGATGAGAAAACACTGTGCTCTTCCACGTTCAGAGCATTTCTCTGAGAGGAAATTTAATGGAGTTTGCTGAACAGCATAGAAAACCAGAGAATTACCTGTTCTCAAGCATTTATGTCCATGATGCATCAACCTTGCTTGTGTGCAACTGGAATGCCGGGTTGATCCAAGTACCGCAGCTGCATTGCACTCCCACCCAGTTGAAACTCCCGACTTTGCTGTGGCAATTTGCACAAGAGAGTTTCCCTTCCATCTCCCCTTGTTGGACTGCACGGAGAAATCACTGTGCATTAGCAATGAAAAAAACATGAAATGGAGATGTTTACCTGTAGTCATCCACTGCATTGGCTCCACGAACAGGGCGGCACAAGAGTCCCGCACCTGCGAGGTTGAGGTCTCGTCCTCATCGCCTTTCTTCCACTTGTATGGTTTCTCCTGAGCGCCGGGAGCGTGTGCGAGAACATTGCCTTGCAACGCAAGCAAGCGCCTGCACTTTTTGCAGCGGAAGAAGGTGCCTGACTTTCCACCTGATGGATTCTGGTTTTCTGCGTGGGAGCTTGGATCTACTGCGAACTGCAAAAGTTCGATCTTTTGGCCTTTCCCATACATGTTTCCTGATTAGCAAGCATTAGAACCTGGGATCCATTGAGAAAAGTAACCACGAGCTCACCGAGATTTTCCAGGTGAAATTTCTTGTAAATACTGTTGTTTTTGTCCACGACACAGCCCATCTCCTCAAACATTTGCAGCTGAAGGGAACAAGAGACGGTGTAAAAACTACTTGCGAGCAGCACATTCTTACCTGACGCTTGAATCCTTTGTTTGGGCAAGCTGTTTTGCTACATTCTTTTAAAGAAGCGAGCGCCTCTGCAATGTTGAAACAAAGTAATTCGTGTGAGTTCTTTTCTGATGACACGCGAGAATCAAAGGACCTTTCAGTATCAGCCTTTCGCTCCGCATAAGGTAGGCAGTGATCACCGTAGCACTGAGGTGATAAAAAAAACAAGGAAGGATGAGCATCAGAATACAAGGACGTTACCTGCGGGAAATACCAGCTACGCAGTGGACGAGCACAGACCCTTCACTCCTTCCCTTGTCAATAAACTCCAGGCACTCTTCCAGATAATCGAGCAGGTTCTGAGCCTCTGTGTCGATCAAAGGAACAGTTTTCCGGACCAGCTTGGCTCTGTTTGCAGCAGCTTGCTCGGCAGTGACTGGCTCGGGACGACTGGCCGCAGCATCCGCATTTGGGTTCTTCACAGACTCCATGAGGGAGCTGCGCAGAGACGCCCGCATTCTAAAGGCCGAGAACGCATTCAGCGACTTGTCATCCGTGAGGAAGTTGAGAGACGCCAGAGACAGGACGTGCGTGATCCCGGACTCGGATCCAAACAGGTACTTGAGCGCATCATCCAGGCACCCGATGTAAAGCCCCTCCCTCACCTTTTTCATGCTGAAACCGCCCTGGAGAAAAAAAACCCGCGTAACCTAAAATGTAACGATAAAATGGATAGAGAAAACTCACCTGTTGGTTACGAAGTTTCCGCGTTGAGCGTCTTCATGTTCACACCAGTGATCTGATGAAACTCGGACGCAGACATTCGTGTCAAATCTCCAAAACGCTGTTCGTAAGATCTCCATATCTCCCACCTAGAAAATAAGGACACGAATATAAAGGCGAGCGAAAGGAGAAGAACAGTAGGAAATACCAGTAGGCCAGAAATTCGTAAGGTTTGTACTTCTCGTAGACTGCTGCAACAACTTTTGCAAGATTCTGCTTTGTAACACCTTGCATACCGTGAAACTAAGAACATGAAACTGTTAAATGCAGCAAATAAGAACGAAAACAGAGGATAACTCTCACCTGTTTAAGATGTCGAAGAGTCTCTGAGTCGGCCGGAATAACGTTGTAGTTCCCGAGTAGCATCATCACGTTGGCACAACAGAAGGGCCCAAATCCATAGACCTTCAAAACGGCGCATCTCAAGCTGTCGCCTTGGAGTGCTTCTGGGCCTTCAAACTTTCCCAGCTCCAAATCCCCGGAAGCAACGTCCTGTGCTAGCTTCACCAGCATTTTGCTTCGGTATCCAAGGCCGCATCGCTTGGAGAGGAAGTCCGGCTCCAAATCCTTCAGCTCTTCCGGGGTTGGAAAAGCTCCGACTTGTGTATCGAAAGCCTGCGTCCCAGTTTCAGCCTCCAGCATTTCGGGTGGAGCAAGCCCAGCGCCTTGCATGCTCTCATTGAAAGCTTTTTGCAGTCTTTTCACCCTGGATTTGGTTGTGCTTCTGGCGACCACACTCTTCCTCTTTTTCGACGAGGACGAAACCGTGGTGACCGCAAATTCAATCTTTTCGTACGCAAGCACCTTGGTGTATCCAACTGGAGCTCCCTTGAGCTCAAACTGGAGCTCGCACAAGGCCCTGGCCATTTGCAAAGTTCTTCCCCACCTACAAGAAACAAGAGCATGAAACAAAAGAAAGAATCATCCAATCCACTTACCCGCAATTGCAGAGAAGAATGCTCTTCACCATGTCCTCGAACAGCGTCGGCGATCGTATCAGCCTCCCAAAGCCTTCCTCCTTGGCTTTGGGATGAAGAGCATGGAAGCCAGTCACCAGGAAATCCTCCTCATCCGAAAGCCTCAGCATCCTCTTCACTTGGCTCTGTCACAACGAAATTCTCCCTTACACAACGTACACAATCTAAGAACCTACTCACCAGAATTTCTTCCCGATCGTCCTCCGGGAGCTCCTCCACGCCCAAAACCCTCACAGCCAGCATCCCGGGCGCTTCCTCCGACAAGATCGTCACCACAGCACGCCCGTCCTTGAGCCGCAGCGGCCGCTCCAGATCGCCGCTCTCCGGCAGCCATCTGTTCGGCTGCATCATGTAGAATCCATAGCTACACACGACGCGCGCGAGGGAGAAGGAATGCGGCACCGCCAGACGCAGCACGAGCCCCATATCTTCCTCGCTAGGCTAGAACTTTCAAAACCCTAGGAATCGAGTTTTAAACGTATGTATATTCATTATAACCGTGTGTCTCACAGCCTATAAATCTTCCTATGACGAGCCATTCTTTTCCTCCGTCTTGCTCCCTTTCACTGTGGAAGAATTTTGCTTGAGCGATCGAGCTCTCCATCGTCACCGGTTAACAAAATGGTTTCCTGGCGGAGCGCTAGTCGATGGTGGAACACTCGCGGAGCAAAGCCTGCGAAGAAAGGCGAAACAAAAAATGAGACAAGGAAAAATCCCGTCACGAAACTTCGAGCACTGTTAGTAGACTACTCCGAATCTCAAAGCTTGCCTGATCACGGGCCTCCGGATCTCCGCTGCCGCTGCCGCTGCGGCACTGCTTGCTGCGATTGACGAGGTTCCCGCAGCCTGGAACAAAAACCAAGAAAAAAAGCGGCCAAGAAAACCAAAGTTGTCAAAGTCAGTCCACCAGAAGAAAAAAAATCACAAACG
>NW_003314322.1:832978-892415 GCF_000143415.4 Selaginella moellendorffii | reverse complement strand
AGCAAAAGAAGAGAAAAAGAGACCTCTAGCTCCTCCAAAGGTGCGACGGTTTGTTGAAATACGAAAGTTGGCGGCTGCGTCTGCTTAGCCTGTACAGCTGCCGAGCCCGGTCCATTCTGTTGGATTTCTGGAAATCCAAAATTTGCTGCGTTCGCATCCGGCCTCAATAACGTAGCTGGCGTTGCATCCGCGTATGCTTCCTGCTTCTCGGGCTTTGCGGGAGCTTGACAGCTTCCAGCTTCCGAAACGCCGGTATTAGTACGTCGCAGGGGCCTGGAGCCTTCGGGAGGGGTCGTCTCCAAGTCCAGCTTACGCTTCAGAGGTGGTGTGTCAAGTTCCGTCGGGAGCGAGTTCGTTCCAACCAGCCTTCCGGTTCCAGTTACTTTCGGAGGCCGAGCTGGCTTTGTTCCACCAGGGAAAACATAGGCTGGAATCTGTCTCCGGCGGACATGCGACACTGCTATGTCCATTCCTTCCTTCCACAACTGATACCCAGTCACGGACTGCCTAAACTCCTCTACCGTGAGACGAATATCAAACTGCTGCCCTTCCTGTGATGGAAGGCCCTGTCTCTTTTGCAACCCCATGAAGAACGCGCAGTGCTTTCCTTCTTTAGACTCGTCCACAAAGTCGCAAGGATGTGGATGGCATTGGAGCATGCCATACGTATGTTTCTCGATCTGCATTTAAAGTATTAGATTTCAAAAGGAGAAAAGTTTCTGGTCAAGCCCAACCTTGAGCGTGAGTTGTCGGAGCCGTGACTCGACCCAGCCCTTCCATCTACGGAGATCATCGTTGTCTGCAGCAAAGACGTCGATTTGCAAGTAGTTTTTATAGGCATCGAAGAAAGCGTAAGGCTCAAAAAGCGCACTCCATTCAGCTTTATTCATTTCAATCACCTGCGAGGATCCAGTGTCACGGTGCACAAGAAAAGAAAAATCATACGTACCTCACAGATGCCATTTGCACGACTGAATTCCTCGACCATGACTCGGAGCGTGCTCGAAGAAACATTATAGCTCGAGTTCATGCAAGGATAAGCAGGAGTTATAATCGGCATCTGATGAGTCCGGTCACGAGGATTTTTCCGCGGATCCCAAACACTTAGGCCCAGTGAACCTTCTTCTATTTCGCACAGCATTACAGGATTGGGCCACCGCCACTGTGTGTAAACCCGGAAAAACCGTGACACCAGCATGCTCGGAAGAGCGTTCGGGTAAAGCTGGCAGATTCTCGCAACAAGTAATGCCCAGTTCACACCCCCAAGAAATCCTGTCACCTGCGTAGAATTCATAAGTCGATAGAGTTTGCAGTACTATCTTTCCATGGCTGCAGAGAGCAAGCTTGTGTCTCCTCTGCCTCATGGAACTAAAAAATCATGTCCTTGTTCACAACCGCATCTCTAACAGTGATGCCCTACATGCGAAGTGGAAGAATCAAACTCGAAAAAAGAGCGCCACACTTACATTCGAATAGACGCCGCGCTTCCTGGCCCACAGCTTCATGCACCGCAACGTAGTCCGAAAATGCTGAAAGGAACTACCGCTAGTTGAAAGCTCATTGACATTATAACAGAGGAGAAAAAAACCAGATACCTCAATATTTGGAACCAATCGCAATATCTGGTCTGTGACACGGCAGCCATTGAGACTGCGGACACTCGGCTCGTCCAAATTCCGAAGTATGGACTCTTGCGAAATATCCAAGTCCTGTGCACAAACTGTATTAGAAAAGATTGTAAAAATCGAAGTTTCTCACCTCCGGAATCGTCCACACCGCAAGCGGAGCATACAAGAGATCAATGCTTATTCCGCTAAATTTGAATCTCATAACTGGAACATGAGCGTCCGGGACTGGATGAAGCTCCGTCACTTCGGACATAGCTTCTAACATTCCATGAAAGACACCAAAAAAATCCTCCTATACAAAAGCAACGAGCCAAAGTTAAGAATTGGATGTACAAAGCAAAAGGAGAGAAAAACTCACCTCTCTGCTCACATGACGAGGACCAACACAAAGTGTATCTATATCGGTACCCGGTCCATGTACCTGGGAAGCATAAGCTGGTTACTCTCCAACACACAAGAGCGGCAGAAAAGCTTACTCCTAATCTATAAGAACCAAAAGTAAAAATTTTGGCATTGGCTTCTTGAGTGACCTGCTCACTGTATCCCTTCCTAAGACAAATATTCTTCACCCATTCCTTGACAAGCTGCAAGAAACACACACACTCCATCTCAGATACAATCCCGAGAAAGAAAAAGCAAGAAAAATCAATGCAGAGTCTCAAACCTGGTCAAGCCTTCCCAAAACTTCCTCACGCTGAACCGCCTCCTCGGGGCTCTCATACAATCCAGCCTCAGTCAAAACCTGGAAGAAAGAAGGCCAAAACATCCCTCTCACAAATCGACTCAAGCTAACCTTCTCAAGATCGCGCGTTCTTGCGAAATCAGCTTCCGTCGGCCCGGCAGTGGAGATAGGCTCAGTAACACCCAGATACTTCTTCCCGTTGCTCTGCGCCATCGCCCCCGGGAATGCTGCCAGGAATCAGCAGCTCTCAGTGCAGTGGCGCCAATCCCCCTCCTCCCGGCGCCATGGCGCGCTCGCTCCGCCACACGACAATACCCTAGACCTAGCTTACACCTAGCTTACACCGACGAGCCCTAAAGCTCCCTGTTGTTAAGAGGTTTTAACGAAAGAATATGACACCAAAAAGCATATCAAATATACACCTTTTAGCTATACACAAGCGCTTCTTCTCTCAACTCTGTGCGGTCGATTCTTCGCTAGCATTCGACTGTGACTTCGATGCCGATCCCGCTATTTGTGCTAGCAATTCGCGGATCCTGGCAATGATCTCCTCGAAAGAGGGTCGCGCTTTGGGATCGCTGGAGGAAGTACGAGAGAGATCTGTGAGATTGGGGAGATAAAAATTGGAGTCTACCTTTGCCAACATTGTTCCATGAGAGCAGTGAATCCCGGGTCTGTGTTTGGAGGGATTGTCAATCGTTGGTTCATGAATCCCACAGCTCCCACAACCTGTTTTGGAGAGTAGAAGTCCGTGTTCTTGAGAGAGTTTAGGAAGAACTTACTTGCATGGGATTCATTCCGTCCCAGGGAACTTGTTCCGTGGCGAGCTCCCAGACAATCACGCCAAAGCTGTAGACGTCGGCTCTAGAAACAGCGACAACCAGAAGATTATTTCTCGATCCAGCCATGAACAAGAGAAAGAATTTGATTCGATGCAAACCTCTCGTCAGAAGGCTCGTTTCTCAGCACTTCCGGCGCCATCCATTGTGGCTGCCAGAGGAAAAGTTTTAGAGAAAAGCTCGAAAATAGAGAGAAGAACTTACAGTCCCGCGTCCTGACTTTGTTGTCAAAAGCGTTGCATGCTTGAGCCTCGAAAGACCAAAGTCCCCCACCTACATTTTGGAAGATCAATGGAATGAGACCCCGGGAAAGGGAGAGGAGGAAAAAAATCTCGCCTTGACGGTCCAATCTTTGTCCACGAGGAGGTTCGAGGACTTGAGATCGCGGTGAACGATTGGAGGCTTGCAGTGGTGAAGATAATTCATTCCTCGTGCCTGTCATTACCAAGTCACTCTCAAGAGAAAAGGAGAGAAGAAAGATCTATCAACTTACAATGTCTAAAGCCATTCTCAGTCGGCGCCTCAGATCCAATCCAGGAGTTTTCCGATGCAACAAGCGAAACAAACTTCCACTGCCACGACCACAAACTTCCGGTCACAATCCAGAACGGAAGAAATGGAAACACGAAGGATAAGATCGAATCTCACCGAGGAAGAAACTCGGTGACAATGCAGAGATTGTCCGGCGTCGCCACGGCTCCCATGAACAGCAGCACATTCGGGTGGCGGACTTTCCTCATGATCGCCACCTCCTTGCGGAAATCATCCAGAAGAGCTGGAGAAAATCCACGCTCGGAGAAAACCTTGACAGCGACGTCCTGGAAAGACAATCACGAGTGACGAAAGCTCAAACTTTTAGAAAACAAAAGCGCACTTACAGAGCCACACCACATTCCACGGTACACGGATCCACAGGAGCCTGTTAAGCCAAGCACACTCTCAGCGGAAAAAAGCAAAGAAAGAGAGACTTGACCGATCAAACTTTGACACTCACCCTGTCCGATCAGCTCGCGGATCGTGAGCTCCTCCCAGCGAATCTCCTCCGCGTCCTCCACTCCCGAATGGTTCAAACTTTGGAAGCTCGACTCGCTGCTTCGTCCACTGGCACCACTTCCGACGAACTCCTCCGGATCATGGCTGCCGGGGTTGTAGAGCCTGGGAGGGGTGCTGTGGCTATGCCCGAACCTCGGTCTGTTCTCTCCGCTTTCATGATCTCTCGGCTTTTTCACGAGTCGCCAGATGATGTTGTTCTTCTTCACGCTTGAGTCCGACGAGTCACTGTAATCCGGAGGAGAGTTCCACGGCCAGCTTATTCCTTTCTTCGCCATCCACGTCTCGGCCTTGTTGCTCAGAGCTCTCCGAGCACCGTTCCAGCGGTTCTCTTCGCCGTGGGGACTTCCGTCCGAATCGAGCTGCTGCTGCTGTCTCGAGGAGTTTTTGGTTGGCGATGGCCCGCTCCCTGGCGGAGACTGGAAGTCGTGCCTTTCCTTGTCACCGGGCGATTCTTCGTGGGATTTCTGGCTGCCATTGCTGCCACCTTCTCGATCGTCGCTGTTGTCGTTCACTCGCAACTTTGACATAACTTTAGAAGCCTGGCAAGGAAGGAAACCGAAAGTAAGAACAGAAAGATCTCAACTTGGAAAGCATCACTCGTACCAACTGAGAGATCGATGACGGAAACGGAGTTTTTTTGTGCTGCTTCTCCAGATCTTCCCAGTTCTCTCGAGGAGCCGCCAGTGGATTCGGCTGCTCCTGGAGCATACGTACGTCGTGGGCCACGCCGACGATGCCCATGAGCACACCATTGTCGTCATAGAACGGATTGTCCGAGACCGAGGCGGTGAAAACCTCCCCGTTCTTCTTCCTGAGCGGGAACTGGCCCGTCCACGACTCGCCATTCCCTAGCCGCGCAACCAGCTCCGACAAGAACCCCTGAGCCGACTGCTCCACAATGAGCTCGGACACCTTGCGTCCCACCGCCTCGGCCTCGCTCCACCCAAAAAGAAGCTCCGCGGCGTGGTTCCTGCCAAAGAACAAGAAAGAAAAGTTGCCAGAGCTCTAGAAAAAAATACAAACTTTGCAAGAGAAGTTGGCAGAGCTCTCGCAAAATCCAAACTTTGGGAAGAAGCAAGCAAGCGAAGTTGGCAAAAGCTCTCGAAAAATCCATCCAACCTTTGCGAAGAACTCACCAGTATGTCACCTCGCCAGAGGGAGTGAAGATGTACACGGCCTGTCCCATGGACTGCAAGACGTTGCCAAAGTGCTTGGGAAGCATCTTCCTCGAGGCCGATAGAAAATCACTTCCATCGCCGCCAGCACCACCTTCATTGCCACCGCTGCCACCACCGCCGCCACCACCGCCACCACCGCCACCACCACCGCCACCACCACCACTCCCTTCGACAGTGATAAAATCCACTGGGGCGGTCACCGGGCTGGCCTCGGAGGTGGTGTCGATCGGCGGTAGTAGAACCGGCGAATCCACGTCCTTGACGGACGACTCGCGGCTCCCTTGGTCGGAGCCCGACGCTTGCTTTGGCGGAAGGATGGACGGATCGAGCGTCTCGAGCACCGGCTCCAGAGTGCCGAGCACGGGCTCCGGCGCGTTGTTGATAACATGGATCAAGGCAGTGGTAAGCCGCGCGTGCGATTCCTCGAGCTCGCAAATCCGCTGCTTGAGGATCTCCTCTTGCGGAGGCAGCGCGGAGGTGACGGGCGGCGATGGCGAGGTGTCCTGCTCCTTGGGGCCGAGCCCCACGGCCGCCAGCCCCTTGCGGAGGCTGCGCTTGAGCTCCGACGATCCGGGAGGCGTCAAATCCGCCTCTGGCGACTCCGTGCCACCGCCGCTGCTATCCTTGCTTCCCAGGCCCACGACCGCTAGCCCCCGCCGGATCGCTGGCGCGAGCATTGGCATCGTCGCGTGGTGCTCGGCCAAACTCGCTGGATCGGAGGTCTTACCTCAGCCGTGATATCATGGAGCTATGGCTATGGATTGATTAGCTCCACCGACACGTCTCTCGAGGAGGAGGGGATTCGTGGTCGCCGTCGTCGCGCGCGAGAGAGAGGGAGGGAGAGAGATCGCCTCGCGCGAAAGAGAAGATAGAGCTATGCTCGTTGTTTATCCTTTGCTTCTATTTCCAAGCCCTGCCCCTGTTCCCCCCTGACTCCTACGTCCCCTTGTCGCCACCCGCGCGCCTCGGCTCCCCGCCAATCCAAACCTCGTGAATTCCCACGAATCCTCGAGAACCCACCACGGATCCCTCCGATCCCCCGCCGCCCACCTCGCTCCCGATCCAGAATGGCCCCGGATCGATCGGGCAAGACGATCTAAAAGAAAACCCCTCGCCAGGAAATGGAAGAATCCCTCGCCCACCACTCCCGCTCTCTCGATTCGCTCGCGCTAGATCCCTCCTCGTCGCTGCCGCTGCCTAGTTGCCCCATTTGCCTCCGATCCAGCGCAAGTTGCATTGACATTCCGGAAGCTCCTCGAGCATTGAGAGAGAAGAGAGAGAAATAGATTGAGAGAGAGAGAGAGGGAGAGGATGGAGAAGCGCCACTCTACCATAGGCTACCCTGTCCTCTTCCTTTGGATGCCTCTTCGCTATTCCATCTCTCCTCTCGCACAGATCCACCATCGATCCCTCCTCCTCCTTCCGGGAATCCCAATCAGGACATTCGAATTGGCTGCTCCTCAATTCCCGACTGCTGTGATTCGGACACGAAAGCAACCCAGCCGCAGTGCGTGTGTGGATGGATCAGACGAGAAAGGAAAAAAAAGAAAAGACCCCCAAAAAAAAAACCACTACCTAAAGAAGCTCGCGACAAACCTCTCGCCCTCCAATTCTCCGGGTTTCCTGTGCCATTGCTGCTTACTCACCCCCTCTGCTACAGTACACGTTTAGGGCATAGATAGAGAAGCCATTGATCATCCCTCTAGCTCTCTCTAGGGCAAGGATCGATCCATCGAGAATTTTGCCCCAGAGATGCTATCCCTCTTTGTCTTCCTTCTCCACTTTTTTTTTTTTCTTTTTCCTTCCTTTCTCTTTCTTTCTTTTTCTCCAGCACTGATGTAACCGCTGCTGGGAGAGGTGCTCTACTCACAGTGGCCACCTCCTTGTTCTCTTGTGTGGCTCCTGGTGGGTCACACAATGCCTTTGTGGCTATACTTTGCTCGTCAATCCAACACCTAATTACGATGTCCGGTCGGGGGTTCGATTCCCTGCCGCGCAAAAGCCGATGCTCGATTCCCGCGCGTCCGGCGCGAATATGCCCCTGTACGGCCGGATGCTATGAAGCTCTCCCTGTCGACTATCCTTTCGGCTAGGGTAAAAGCGAGAGTTAGCGCGGCGCCTTGGCTGGGAGGAGCTGCGGGCGGCGGGGCGATCGATCGATGCTTTGCCGGGGAATGTGCGTCGCGCGCTTGCGATCGCGGCATTGCTAGGGTTCTTCCGGCGGCGATAGATGGTGATTTTGCGTGGGGAGGTGGCCGCGTGAGAATTCCGGGCTGAGAATGCAAGCGGGGGAGCACCGGCGCAAGGTACGTGCTTTGCGTGATCGGAATATCGGTGAAAGATTGCTGTCCAGAGCGGTGTCGCGAATTTCATCACGGAATACGGCGAGGCGCAGCGTTACAAGGTGTTGGAGGTGATTGGGAAGGGCAGCTATGGCGTCGTGTGCTCCGCGATCGACACCAGGACCAACGAAAAGGTGGCGATTAAGAAGATCAACGACATCTTCGAGCATGTGTCCGATGCAACGCGCATCCTCCGCGAGATCAAGCTGCTCAGACTGCTGCGCCATCCGGACGTTGTGGAGATCAAGCACATACTGCTTCCGCCATCGAGGCGAGAATTCAAGGATATCTACGTGGTGTTTGAGCTCATGGAGTCGGACCTCCACCAAGTGATCAAAGCCAACGATGATCTCATGCCCGAGCACTACCAGTTTTTCCTCTACCAGTTGCTACGAGGGTTGAAGTTCATCCACACGGGTATGATTTTCTCTCCTCGAGATGATTGTCTCTGAAATTGTTTTCCCTCGCGTGTGTTGCAGCGAACGTTTTCCATCGGGACTTAAAGCCCAAGAACGTTCTAGCCAACGCTAACTGTAAGCTAAAGATATGCGATTTTGGACTCGCCCGAGTGGCGTTTAACGACGCTCCCACGGCCATATTCTGGACGGTATGCCTTAGGACTTTGTGCATTCTGTGTTGCATCCATGCATGTAAACTAAGAACGGAAAGGAAATCAGTTTCGAATGAAACAGAGCCTTGTAAACTTCTACGTCTGTTGAACAGTTCGAGAGGACTTGAGGAAATGCCAAAGGCTGGCCACTTGTGCATTCAAGTCGCCCAGTTTCAGCGGGTACTGCAACTGAAAGATGTGATTTCATTGTGTTAGGATTATGTAGCCACCAGGTGGTATCGAGCTCCTGAGCTTTGCGGTTCCTTTTTCTCGAGGGTAAGAGGATATTGGTTCATTTTTTTCTGACGCCAAGTGATCTCTTGTATGCAGTATACTCCAGCAATCGACATATGGAGCATTGGTTGCATATTTGCTGAGACAATCACTCGGAAGCCACTGTTTCCTGGAAAGAACGTTACTCATCAGCTCGAACTCATCACTGACTTGCTCGGAACGCCGTCACAGGATGTCATTTCTCGGGTTAGAAATTCTCATTCGATTTCATTCTTGGTCAAATGTTAGAAACGATTCATTACAGGTTCGCAATGAGAAAGCACGGAGATACTTGAGCACAATGAGCAAAAAGAGCCCCGTTCCGTTCTCTGAGAAGTTCAAGAATATAGACCCTCTAGCACGTAACCTCTTACAGAAGATGCTTGCTTTTGATCCGAAAGATCGGCCGTCTGCTACGGAGGTTAAGTATAGTTTGACTTCCGAGCAAGTTATGCTGACGAGAGAGCTTGACTTTCAGGCCCTCGCGGACCCCTATTTTCAAAGTATGTCTCATTTACAGCGAGAGCCTGCTGCCAACCCGATTTCAAGGATGGAATTCGAGTTCGAAAGACGAAGACTGACAAGGGAAGACGTCAGGGAGCTCATATATCGCGAGGTAACGCATGATTGTCGATTCGAGTCTTTGAGCACTGCTTCGCAGATATTGGAATACCATCCGCAGATGAAGATGGAGTATGTGAACGGCAACGACCAAGCAAACTTCATGTACCCAAGGTTCCACACCGTTTTAACGCTTCCTTTTACTTTCTGGTTTTATTCTTAAGTTTCGGACACCTCCATTTTGTTTGCAGTGCTGTTGACCAGTTTCGAAGACAGTTTGCCCATCTGGAGGAGCATTACGCGAAGGGTAACGCGATGGTACCCCTGGAAAGACAGCATGCTTCTTTGCCAAGGTTGGTGGTCTCTTTCAGCTGCTAGCCATTAAATTCTACTTTCTTTCAGGGAACGGGGTCTGGAGTTTCGGGAGGAGGCTGCTAGGTTCGTCCGGGAACAACACGCGCTAGCATCGTCTCGATCATCTCAAACGCAAGACCAGCAGCAAGGTACAGTCGAGTTTGAGCTACCATTCACTCATCTTTTCAATGGATTGTCGCAGCTCCTAGGAACTACGGCAAGAACGTGATCGAAGGCAAGCGGTTCATGAAGTGTGCTAGCATCTCCAGCACCTGTCTTCCAGCCCAAGGATCGAGCAGGACAGAGGAAGATGATCACAGCGATGCATCGCTCGCGAGCGAGGTGGATAGGAAAACACAGGCATTGACAATCGCGGGAAATGCTCCAGCGCCGGCACAACAATACTGGCAGTAAGTTCGTCCAACATTCTTTATATTTTTTCCTTTTGTTACATCCAAGATTTTTCTCACACGACAAAGCAACATTGTTAACTAATCTCTGTTTAATTAAATTTTAAACGCTGGGCGGGAAAGCCCTAAAACCTGGCCATGGTACCTATTTGCGTATTGGGAGGTATGCCGTGCTTGATTGAGCTAGGGCAGGATGAGCTAGGGCGAGTCTCTCGCAGGGCGTGGCGCGGAATCTGGCGCCGCGGTTTGCAAGCTCGCCGCTGTGGATGAGGTGCTGCGATTCAAGAAGAATGTGGCGATCTGGGTGGGATATGTGGGAACGGATTACAAAGGTACCGTGTTGGCTGTTTCTTTCAATGTGTTACTTGCGTGAACAGGCTTGCAGATCCAGCGAGGAGTCGCCGGTACCCATTGTAAGTTTATTTTATCTCTTCCTCCACATTACTCATCTCTTCTATAGCTGTTGAAAACGAGCTCGAAGAAGCAATATACAAAGCTGGGGGGATTTCCGAGGAAAACTACAGACACCTTGACAAAGTCAGGTGGAAGAGAAGCAGCAGGACAGACAAAGGCGTAAGTATCTCGTTGGCAATCTTGGGAACTTTTTCTTTTATGATTGATGTAGCGCAGGTCCATTCTTTATGCACTGTGGTCACCATGAAGCTCGAGGTTGCTGTGAATTCGTGGCTGAATGACGTTGACGGCATTAAGATTGCCGACGCTTTCAATGCCTACCTCCCGGCGAACATATCAATATTTGGAGTTGTTCCTGTTACCAAGTTCGTAGAAAAGATTTTGCTCTTGCATTTTATACATTGGTGTGGCTTTCTGTTTACAGATCCTTTGATGCCAGAAGGTCCTGCTACTCCAGAACATATGATTACTACTTTCCTGCTGCCTGCATTGGCATAAATAACGAGTCATCCAGTGAAGATGTCGACCAGCGGATTCAGTATTTTAGGCGTACGTTGAAATCTCTAGAGGTTCTTTTTATTTTTGTGTTGTTTTCTCATGGCCAAGTGCATTTTTTCTGATCAGGGCAGGCACGCGTTTCACAATTACACTGTCAGGCGCCTCTACAGAAAATCCCAGAGGCGAGGGACATATTCTCCGTCTAGAAACTTAATTGCCGACGAAGAATCATCAAAAGACGAGGAACCTTCTTTCAAGGATACACACGACGAGCAGGACAACCCAGCTGCTGACATAGGAGAGGAACGGGGTGCGGGTCGACGGGCTTACTGGCTAGATGAATCGGAAGAAGGCAAAGATCCTGTAAAAGCCTCGCACTTCAGAAACGTTGCGAAATGCACTTGCGAAGGACCTGAAAAGCTCAATTGTCCTTCGTCGGTTGTACGTATAAGAGTTACAGGCGAATCATTCATGGTCCACCAGGTAAAAATGCTCTCCGGACGTTCGATGACTTAACTTCCATGATTTTCTTTCAGATTCGGAAAATGGTCGGGACTGCCATTGCTGTCTTTCGACATGTCCTGCCAGAGGACGCCATTCCAGTTTCTACGTGCCGGCATGCAAGAGTTGTGTTACCGCTTGCACCACCACACGGGCTCGTACTGTCCGGTAACTCCTTTTTCCCGTTCAGAGGAGGTTACACTCGTGCTAAGGGGGGAACTGGCGGATATTTCTTCTCCAAACTGGGAATACAGGTGTCAAGTCAAATCGCAGAGCGGATGAACTCGTTCTGGCTTGAGAAGCTAGCTCCGGTGATCTCTTCATCTATGAACGAAGAGGAGGCACCTTGGTCTCAGTGGCTAGAGTCACTGGAACTCAACCGGATTGATGACTTGGAGTTTGCAAACTTACGGGATGCTTGGAAGCAGTGGCAGAGCATGGCCACGATGCGGAGATACAGTGACGAGCATTGACATTTTCCCATTAAGTCGAGGATTGGGACATCCAAGTTGACGGTATCCGACGGTGAAGAGCAGCGCGATAGCCGTTGGACGGTGTCAATCAACGGCTACTCGTGGCAGCCGCTGGCCAGTCACTGTTAAGCCGTGTCGGGACCTGCTCGCTCGTCGATAAGGTTTGTTTGTTTGATTGATTGTTGGCGGTTCTTATGATTTTTGCGTTCCGCCTTGTCCTCGTGCAGGCACTGTTACTGTTCCTGAATTTCCAGACTTTTTTTTTAACCTGATCCTTCTGAATTCAATGAGGTACTGGCATTTTGTACCTTCACCTGGATGTTTGGAGTCTTGCTTAGGTAGGGGTCCTAGCTTCCTCTTTCTCCTGAGTCCGCTGCATTACAAACAAATCTTTCGATGACTAAAGGCCTGATACTCTGGTCCTGCTGCTCCTGCTCCTGTGAGAATAAAAATGCTGTTCGAGTTGAGTTCTTTTTCCTGTGTCCATCTGTTTTCGTTTTAGTTTTCCTCTGCCTTGTTCAAGCTGTTACTAGTTGAATTACCTTGCTATGGCTAAAAGGTTTGGTTAACCAGGCTATCTACATTGTTGAAGAACGAAAACCAACAAAGAAGGAAAAGAAGCAGAGAGCAAGAGGAAAGACAATGGTGAACAGGAGGATTCTCCTCCAGAACTCTTCGACAGACATTGAATCCGCGACGGGGATAGCTCCTAGTAATGGCACAAGTGATGCGGGCGATAGCAGCAGCAACAGGACCAGCATTGCGATAATCATCTCCATTATCACTTCGTCCCTGGCCCTCTTTGTTCTTCTCCTAGCGTTCGCTTACTTCTTCTACATGAGGCACAAATTGAAGACGAGAAGAACTTTCAGTGCAAGTAAGTTCTCATTCTTAGTATTTTTCCCTTGCTCTGTTTCTGCTCAAAGTTTTCTTCATTCTTGTTGCCATTTGGTGTAGTATTTTTCCATATTTGTTCTTTTGTGATGGGTTTTTGATGGGCTTTTGTGATTTCAGAGGGAAGCAAAAACAGTATGGACACTTACATTCGCAGCGAACGAGAAGAGGTGTCGAAAGCACAAGTTTTCACCTACAAGCAGCTCCAGTCTGCAACCAACAACTTCAGCCCGTTAAACAAAATTGGCCATGGCGGTTTTGGACTGGTCTATCGCGGGGTTTTACCGGACGGCAGACTTGCTGCAGTAAAGCTCATGGACAGGCAAGGCAAACAAGGCGAACGAGAATTCAGGGTCGAGGTAAGCTGTCCTGAACTGTTCTTCAAACTGACTTCTACTGAAACACAGGTGGATATGCTTACTCGTCTCCATTCTCCATACTTGCTGGATTTAATAGGATACTGTGCAGACAAGGACTACAGGCTGCTCGTTTATAGCTACATGGCAAATGGAAGCCTTCAGGAACATCTGCATTCCAAAGGTGAATGCTTTTAACAGTCCTATCATCCTTGACATGTCGAACTTTAAAAGGAAAAAGCACTTTAGACTGGGGAACACGAATCCTAGTAGCATTTGATGCTGCCAAGGGACTGGAATACCTACACGAGTATGTCATTCCTCCAATCATCCACCGTGACTTCAAGAGCAGCAATATTCTTCTGGATGAACACAACGATGTCGTGCTGGCTGATTTTGGCCTCGCAAAGACCGGGGCTGATAAAATTGCGGGCCAACCTTCTACACGAGTTCTTGGAACTCAGGGCTATCTCGCACCCGAGTAAGTGTTACCAGAATCCAGATTCAAATCTTGGTGCAAGTTGTAACAACTTGATTGCCTTTGATATGGTTGCAGGTACGCCATGACAGGCCACTTGACAACAAAGTCCGACGTATACAGTTATGGGATTGTTCTCTTGGAGCTCATAACTGGGAGGCTTCCAGTCGATGCGAAGCGCCCTCCGGGACAAAACGTGCTCGTTAATTGGGTGAGCTGCTCCCACCATACATTATGTTTCTCAACTAACTAAATAGTGCAGGCTCTTCCACGGCTCACTGATAGAGAAAAGCTGGCGCAAATGGTGGATCCATATCTTAGGAGTCAATACAACATGAAAGAGCTCGTCCAAGTAAGTAAAACGTAGTGGCAGCATATAGCTTAATTTGTCGTGCAGGTTGCTGC
Organism: Selaginella moellendorffii; assembly: GCF_000143415.4. Lineage (NCBI taxonomy): Eukaryota > Viridiplantae > Streptophyta > Lycopodiopsida > Selaginellales > Selaginellaceae > Selaginella > Selaginella moellendorffii. Next base: position 878,466 of record NW_003314322.1, on the reverse strand, counting down.
AATCGCTGCAATGTGTGTTCAACCGGAGCCGGACTATAGGCCTCTTATCACAGACGTTGTCCAATCACTGATCCCTCTTGTGAGACAAAGACGTATGGGAACTCCCAAGAGATCGGTGAGCTCCCCGCGCTGCGTTTCTAGTTTGCTAAAATCTCCGACAACACAATCACCAGCTTTGAAAGCCAACATCAAAACTCTGCAATAGCCAAAGTAAGAAAGCAGTTTCATTCTATTTCTTGTGTATCCAGGGCCGCCGTTGCATCAAGAAACTCATCATAGCGTTGTGTAAGAAAATTTGTGTTGCTTCTAACAGTGATATAAATCGAATAGACAGCCGGATATGCTCGCCAATTTACTACCACTCGACGTATGAGTATGGATTTTCTTTCCCCCTTGTCTTCACAGTGTAAAGGAAGGCCTCATCTTCATACATATGTATCGTCCCTGTAAAGTCGGTAAGCTAGCTCAGAGATTGATTAAATCGTGTTCTTCCAGCCAGGAGAAAGTTGCAATCGTGGTTTGTGTGTGCTTTCAACACTTAACTTTATATGTTCAGACTTTTAGAACGCAACAAGACAACGACGTTGCCTAGACGACGGGCTCTCAGCAGCTTTTGGAGAACGCTGGACGGTGACATTACGTTTCAAGAATAATACTTCCTAACACTTTTTCCCTCCCAGCTTTTCAAGCGTTCTAAAAGTCGTCAAATCGACGATGCATCCACTGGTCACGGTCATGGAGATGGATGCTTGGAGGGAGCTTCAGAGTCTCAAATTCTGGTAAAAGAAGTTTCTTTGATTATCGAGATATCTTGATATCGAGCGACCACGTTTTGTGCAGCGCCAGCCAGCCTTTACGACTCCAACAGGGAAATTGACAAAAACAGATGAAGCTGCATGACTACTTTAAGGAAGACTCACTTGGTTCTCCGATTACAGCACAATAAGGCCACTTGCAGGAGGAAGCAGCTTCAAGGAAACGAGGTGAAGGTGCTTGCAACAGCTTTCGCTCGAGGTACCAACAAAAAGAAAAAGGGGAGGAAAGAAAGCTTTTGTTTGCGATTTGATTCTCAACTTCTTTTGGAGAGGCCATTGACAAGTAAACGTTGATCAGCGCGAAGGATTCCAAAATCCTCTCAAAAGCGGGGCATGATGATGGAACAGCCTTGGCCGCAAGAAAGTAATAAAATAGAAAAGCCAGCAGCACAAACGTTCGACTTCGGCTGCTTCGAATCTCTGCAAAGATGGGGAATCCAACCGACGGATTGTACCGCTAATAGGTACACTCTTTCTTCCCCGTTTTTTTTTTTTTTCCTTTCTATTGCTCCCGACGTACCATGCCTCTTCATGCAGCTGGCTTGCTTTTCTTAAAAAAGCTGGCCCCGGATTCGGTCACGGACGGGTCTAGAACGAGAGCAAGCGAGAGAACAAGCAACACAACCACTGCAAAAAACAGGAGTGCGCCATCCTTTTTTCTTCCGCAATGATTTCGTCGAGCACTGTTAAGCCGGTGAGTATATTGTTCCATCCTCGAGAGCGAGCTAATAGGATATAACATCTTTTCTTTTTTTTCTTGTTTCTTCTGGCAGGATCACGGACTGACAACATGTGTAGAAGTTTCCGAGCTCTTCCTTCCCAGGTGAGTTCTATCTGGCAACTTAAAAAGAGCTCTTGGACATTGTTTTGATTCTTTCTTTCTCTCTCTCTCGCGGCAGCGCGGCGATGATGATTCATGCTTACGGTGGCACCGCGCTGGGTTCGTTAGCCGGTCAATGCGCTCGATCAGTCAAAGCAAGCCAAAGCACCGCCAAAGAGCTCTCGCGCGGGAGCAGCGCACTCACAGCCCACAATCCAAATCGCTCCATTCACACTAGTGCCCAGCGGTGACGCCACCGGCTCGTCAGCAGCTCGTCAACGCTTCCATTGACCACGGTTGACTGACTGGCCAACGAGAGCTTCGCGCGCTCGTTGGTCCAGAAAAAGAATTGACCGGCCGCAAGAACAAGATCGGCTCTTTAAAAGAAATGCCAGTCTTGCGGGGATTCCCTTTCCATTCTTATTTTCTCCACTCGATCGCATATTTTTGAAGAACAAATGGGACAAGATCATTCCCGACCAGGCAGGAGATTTTTGATGATCCAGTCAAACACCTACAAACCTTTGATCTGTATCTATAAACCTTTGATCGTATGTATCGATTCTTCCAATGGAGAACGATAGAAACTCTTCAACTGTGTGTGTTTTGCCAACTTCCTTTCTTTTGTTTATTCGATGTTTCCTGGATAGCCGCGGCCGTACCACATGCATGCATGTTGGGCTAGTGGAGCGGGGAATCTCTAGCCGGGAATAATCTTCGTACATCCGGGAATCATCATGGATTGGGTGTATGAACTTCTACTGGAGGTTGTGAGAACATACCTATCCATGCACACGTAAACTCCCGTACACTGAGATAGGGTCGATCCATTTTCATTGTAATGCACATGAGAGATCTGTCCGCAAAATCGTTTCGAGTCAGCATCGAGCGAAAACGATCCTCCCAAAAGTTATTCGGTGATGTTTTCCGCATTGATCAGCTTTTGTGTCAGTGATTTGATGATCAGAGCGATAGAGCTCTCGGCTCCGATTGAACTTGGTCCCACGATGATCTCGATCGCGAATCGAATATATCATAAGTTCCTCGTTCGTGAGCTCGTTGGAACCATGTCCTCGAGGAGGCCCTCGTCCGCCACCCTGCCACTCGCAACGTTTTCGTGCTGTTCTTGAGCGTGTTGGAGCTGGAGGTGGTGATGGTGCTCCAGTTGATCCGGTCGATACATCTGCTGCTGCTGGCTGGAATTTCTCGAGAGCTGCATTGTGAGATCGAAGTTGGTCCTGGCGGAGGAGGCGGTGGAGAAGTTATGCGGCGGCAGTGGTGGCGGCGGAGCCGCAAAGTTGAGGTGGTGATGGAGCAATCCAGCCGAGTAGAGCGAGTAACCAGCAAACGATCGCTCTGCATACTGAGCAGCTTCGGCGGAGCTGCGCAGCACGGCAGGGCTATGATGGTTGTGGATCCCTTCATAAGTTGTGATCACCAGTCCTTGGTCCTCGGAAGAACGCTCCACGCGCTTCTTCACGGGGCACTTCGTGTTGGTACACCGATAGTAGCTCCTGTGGAAAGATCATCCATTACAGCTCGAAAAGAAGTAAATATTCTACGCTAGAGCTCGACCAAAAAAGAGCAAAGAGTCTACAGGAAAAAAAAATCTAGATCCTAGATGCAACGAAAACCTGGATGGATCAGCCAAAATCTCTCGCGCTCACGACGATATTGTCAAAACTGCTATCGATCGAATGCAAGAATGACTCGAGAGGAGAGAGGAGCTTACCTGGGATGAGGGCTGTTCTTGACGGCCTTCTGCCCATACTTCCTCCACCGGTAGCCATCGTCCATGATATCCACCTCGCTGCGCGTCTGGATCGCATAGCGCGGCTCGCGGATCCTCTTCTGGCCTTTCTTGCGCGGCTTGGCGCTGCTGCAAGCATCAAAGTCTCGATCGATCAGCGAAAGAAATGAAAGAAAGAACCTTACGAAAGAAACTCACGTCTTCTTGTCTCCACCACCGGGCGAGGGTTTCGCGTCTGGATCACCGCCATCGCCGGATCCATCGTGCGGCATCTTGCGCTTGGAGCTCCCAACAGCGACATTTGGCGCTCCGGATCCCAATGACGGGCTCGCAGGAGCGGCGGCAGCGGCGGCAGTTCTGGCGTCTTGATCGTCGGGCCCGTCACTGAGCGACGAGGATGTGGAAGAATTCGGTGTTCCAGGTAGGCCTGTGGCAGCCGCGCCGCTGCCGAGAATGGGCTTCTCCTCGAATTCCAGGTGATCCGGGATGAATAACGGTGGCGCGCCGAGGATGCCTTGACCGGGCATGTGCTGCTGCTGTGGCTGTGTCTGGAAGTAGAGAGGTGGAGCTGGATCATCGGCAGGATTTCCAAAAGATTGGAGCTGCGAGAACCATTGTTGCTGCTGCTGCTGCTGCTGCTGGCGATCGCGCGGCGCTTGCTGTTGATCAGAGAAGCTCCACGAGAACTGGCTGGAGTCTTTGTGATCGCTGTTGGTCGCGGCGTGGAAGGCGAATGGGTGGTGATCCGGCGGTGACGAGCTGAATGGATCCTGCTCGGGGAAGTTCCAGAGAGATCCAGCCGTGGCAGCGGTTTGAGTTTGCAATCCAGACGAGGAGGGAGGAGCTTGTTGACTGTGGTGGTGGTGGTGGTGGTCGGGATCGGCCAACTCGTGGAATGGAATTCCGGAAGAAGCAACAGTTGAAGCGTGACTTTGCTGCTGCTGGTGGGAGAGCGTTCGAAGGATCGCGTCGAGCTCGCTCTCCGAGAGTTCTTGCTTGGGGATGCGGCCCTCCATGGCCTCGTTAGTGATCTGCGAAGTGGAGGACGATGGCGACGAGGTCTTTCGCAAAATCTCCGGATTCTTCAGCTCCAGCGCCTTGGGCGATCCCGAATTGCTCCACAGGTGATGAGCATACCTGATGAGACGAGGCGATGGAAGCAAAAAGTCGTGCTGTTGCTGCTGCTGCTGCTGCTGTTGTTCGAGGGAAGACGATGACGAAGAGAAGAAGGAAGACTGATCAAAGGGGTCGTGAAAGCTCGCGGAGAATGTCTCTGGCTTGCATAGCATGCTACTGCCGACGGGATTCCAGGCCGAGGACAAGTGCTGCTGCGTCGACTCGGAGAGCATCAGACTGGACATTTAGACGAACGCCTTCGAAGCTTTCATGTGTACTCTTCGATCGCACAATTTCTCGCTCTCGAGCGGCCCGACTTGTTCCAAACAGCGCGAGAACCGACCAAGAGGAGAGACCTGATGCTGCACGGACGTCGATAGCCGAAAGCTTCCTCCTGAGCTACAGAGAAGCGAGACTCTCTTACACTGCACACGAGCGCTCGGCTCTAGAAGCCACGAGCATGATCGAGACTGCAAGACTTAGTCAACACTGGTGCTGGATCCTGGAAAAGGCACTGGAATTTGCGAAGTGGAGTGAGAGGAGATCAAGCAGGCGCCTCAGTGACAATGAAAACCAAGAGAGCGAAGAAACAACGGGAAGGAAACAGGAAGCGTGTCCAGTCTACAGTGAGAACCCGGGCAATTCTTTTACAGCGGCGGGCACGCATTCAGGAACACGCTTTGCTCGAGCTTCGTGAAAGACTGCTATAGAAAAGAAAGAGAGAGGTGGGATAGAAAATGGAACCTTGATGCTGCTACTACTACTGGGGTGCTGCTGCTGCCAAAGCTCCAGAGTGCAAATTCACCAGAGAACACGTCTGGTCAAACAAGGCTTGCAGCTAAAGTTATCCGGATAGATCTTCGTTCACACGCTCCGACCAAGTTAGAAACATCCGAGTGAGTCACTCAAGCACAGGTGGAGAGATTTAGAGAGAGTCCGAGGAGGATTGGAAAGCTCTCGGAGGAGAGCACAAGGCGATGGATAGATATATGATGTATCAGCTCGAAAGGAAAATAGCTTGAAGCCGGGAAGGGAGAGATCAAGCCAGAGTTTGAAGCGTGTGGGGGAATGTGCGCAGTGGCATCGGCAGCTGGTACTTCGAGCAAGCAGCAGCAGCAGCAGCACCGCAGGGACGAAGAAGAAAGAGAGAGAGAACGAAAATGATGGTATGTTGACAAACGGGGCGCGTTTATCAGCCTCTTGGCTTCTTCTTCTTCTTCTTCTTCTAACACAGTCCCTCTCCCTCTCTCTCTTTTATTTTATAGGCTGATGAGTACTCCGTGGGAGGACCCGGCTCTAGGAGAGGAGCCAAACTCTACGGTCGGGAGAGAAAAAAGAATGGGAAGAAATCTGCCGGTCAACAGTCGGTCTCGGTGAGATTCTAGAAACTCTTTCCACGCTTTCGGAGAGCTACACAGGTCTTGCTAAGCGGGCAAGCACATTCTCGTGTCAGGCAGGAAGAATAACGCGAGAGCCCCACTCGAAGAAGCTCTGGCTCTCTTGTCGCGGGTGCTTCGAGCAAGCGAGAGGGAACAAGACGAGCGAGAAGGGCGATAAGAATGGAAATCCCCCAGCTTGATCTTGATCGCTCGCTCTTACAGAACTTTGACCCCCGCGCACTGCAGCGAAGGAGACTCAAAGACTGGCCTTGTGTGTGCGTGTTTGTGAGCTTCAAGTTTATTAAAGTTTGTGTGTCGTGTGCCCCTCCAACAAGCCCCGGTCGACACGGGATTGTCAGCACGGCCAACTTTTCAATATAATCTCGCGCTTTGTTCTTAACACTGGCTTTGATCCGTGTTCTTCTATGATTTGGAAGGCATCGCGTGTGGATATTCGTCTTGCAATAGCGACTGGCGATGTGGCTTGCCCTGGCATTGGCATGCAAAGTATTAGGTGACTTTATGTTCATGTAAGAGTTTGTGTGTGAGCCTCGAAGAGGAGAGAATGAATGGGATGAAATGGATGAATGAATGAATGAAGTGGTGGGCAATTCCGGCTTCTGTCTCTTTGTTGTAAGCAAAAAAGAAAAACTAACAGTGGGAGTTTGGTGGCCTCTTTCTTTTTTATATTAATAAATTATATATATATTTCCTATTTCCGTTTATCTGGAAATTAATGCTGGTCCGCCCTGATAGATCTAACCAAAAGTCAGCACCGTGTTTTTGTTGCTAACGGAAATTTTTTATTCCTACAAGCGCACAAGATCAAGATTATTGAAATTTTAGTGTGGGTCACATGAACATATTTCAAAAGAATTTAAAATCATATAAAAACCAAAGTGTATTTCTTTATTTGACAAAACAAATTAGCCACCTAAACGCCCACTAAGCCTCTAAACAAGATGCCATGCAAGACCAAATGGGGCGATTTTTCTCGCCCAGCTTGCAACTCGTGTGCAATCGCTGTCCATCGACAGCATTGAAACTCAAGCCCGGGCCTCGATCTCTATCATGCAATGCTAATGCAAGCAAAAATCGCTGTCTCTCTCTCCACTGGAAGAGTTTTCACCGGCGAGTCTGCGGCCTGGTTGGAAGGGCTGGAAGCCCGGCGCGAGTGGTGAGATCCCAAACATTGTCAATCCTCTCATTGACATTGGGATGGTTTAGTCCGGGACTTTGGGGCATTAAATGAGTGTTAGGCGACCAACAGCCTTGATGTTTATGGGCAGGATTTTGTGTAGAGCAAACCGGCCAGCGTACGACATTCTTGTGAGCAAAAGTTATGCTACCAACATTTTCTCGCAAATCAACATCAAAAGTTTAGGGGTTCAGGTTTGGGTTTTGGGTTTAACTTAGGGTTTAAGGTTTTCGCTTGGCAGTGATGATCAGTGCACGTGAACGTGGATCATGGATCATAAAAACAACGCTTGTCTCGTAATTTGGATCCAAGATGCAATCAAGAGGGTTTTTGCATTGCTATATAAAAGATCTTTTATATATGCACGGTGTTCATCCAATCTATCCATACCTTGTCCACTTCACAGACAACACTGCGGTTTGAATTACCCCCGCCCGCGGAACTTAACAAGATTTTAGCCATTTGGCCGAAAGCTATGGAATGGTTTTGTAAACCTTGCGAGCGTGCGGGCTGATGATGCTGATGGATGGATTGGTTGTGGTCGGTCACTTGAAATCAAGTTCCATGCATTATACGTTTTGGTTTTGGGCATCTTGATTTTGGTACCCATTCACCTGTAAACTAGGACACAAACTTCTGAGGATTCTGTCCAGGTATCTCGCTATTTAGTGCACGTGTGGTGTGGAAGTTCGTGTTTTTGGCTATACAAAAGCTTGTCATGTTGACTCAAGCTCTTACAAAAGCACTAACATTTCGGATCGACTGAGAGAAACCAAAAGAAAAGTTGCTCTAGTTTTTATGCGCAAGGCTGTGGCCAGCCAGCAGCATACACGCTGTTCCCAATGCATGAGATGATCGCTCTGGTTTGTTTCATCCTAGCTGGTTACAAAGTTAATGATCGCTTGATTCTCGCCTAGAGCGACGCCTCGTCTCCCGGCTCACAACTTAATCAAATGCTTTGCTAGATTTCATGCGCCAAAGCACAGATTAAGTTTGAGAATAAAGAAAAACGTTGGTCCCCAGATCTTATAGACGAGATGGGAGAGTTTCCACGAGCATTGAATTGAAGGAAAGGTGACTCAAGTTAGCTATAAACCTCTTGATCGCTCCTCAGGTATTAGTTGTCCTGCGATCTCACGTGTGGTGTCGAACCCCGTGTCCTAAACAAACACTTTCACCTGGCATGTTTCTCCAGGAGTCCACACAAATCAAATCAGCTGTAAAAAAGGAGCAAGAAACTTTGGTTTGCCTCTCCAGCCACAAACACATCTGAGACTCCACTATATTCAATCGTTTTCGCTGTGCGGTACGAAGCTCGAATTCAATTGCGCAGTGTGTCAGTGATCACCTTCGGGTTTGGGTGTTCCTGTCATAGTACTTGAATCGGGTCCTTCCTCGCTCGATCGTCGCTGCTCACTTATCACTGATCACAAAGGGACATTATAAATGGGAACGTGAACGTGAGTGATCGTGGTCCCGCGAATTTATAGACTCTCAAAGTTCTCAATGGGCCAGCTTCTGTTGGATCCGCACAAAAGTATATAACAACTATGTATACATATATGTTGTACGTTATCCAACATTGGAAACATCTCCAAAAACTCGCTGAATCTTCATGTGCAGGAAGATTGGAGTGAAAATCCAGAACCATTTCTTTAGTCTAATGAAAAACCAAATATTGGCATCCAGCTGCAAAAGAGAGAATGGGACTTTACGAAGTACAGAAACGTGGCAGATTTGTAACAGTGGAGCCAGAAGGAGTCGGCCCTGGACCAGCCGGCAGCGTTGACCAGTGTTAAGCCAGTCAACCATCCGGTTCCACTGCACGTTGACCGGTCGTGCCGTCAAAGTTGTAGTTTCTTGTTCCGAGAGGAATCCAAGCAATCAGTCTGTCTTGTCAAAATATATATTTATAAAAAAGGAGACAAAAAAGAATCTTGGCTTTTCAATTTTCATTTTCATGGTGGTGGTCCTTTGGCTGGGAAAATGTAGTCAAATTGATCGATCTTTGGTTCGTGCTGCTCTGACCAATTCGTGAGCTAGTTTTGCTACTTCTGATGACTTTGCCAAACCAAGAAAATGCCTGCAATATTATCAGGCCTTGGAATTAGTGTAAATATAAATAAATGACAAGAAACTTAGAATCTGAATATTGTTTCGTTGTCCAAAGGTGGCGGGGATTCAATTCTGCGTTGCTGTAAAGTCTAAAGATAGCTCGACTCGTATAAAAGTCAGATCAGTCAATTCTAGTCAACTTAGTCAGTTCACGGCCTTAGTCAGCCCCGGCGTTGACTCACTAGTCCAGTCAGTCCAAGTGAAAGCCAAGCAAGGAACTTCGTGTCGAAATCATCTCCATTTCGTTTTTTTTGCTTTTTTCTTGGGTGTTGTTGTTTTGAGCACATCAGCTAGCTGCTGGCACAGAAAAAGGAAAAGTCGGCTTGGCTCGACTCGGCTGGTTAGCTAGGCTATCTCTTTTTCTGCGAGGAAAAAATAAATTCTTCCTTGCCTGGGTGGAAAGGACTCGCGCCTGCGTTTTTAAGAGACAGTGATCTACGCTGTAGAAACTCGAGAGTAATAGCAACCAAATCAGAAACAAAAAATCCATTTGGATTCGTTTACTTGGAAGTTTATAGCGAAGCTCTGTCAATATAAGCTGGAGAAATAATGAGAGCCCAATCTGTTATTGAGACTTTCCTGTGAATAGATGTAATGCACTTAGCAGAGCTTCCACGAATGAATAAGTCGCAGAGAACCCTGCGCCAGCGAAGAGAAGAGATCAGGACTTCCAAAGTAGAAAAACAATGAGAAAAACGTACCAGTATAGTAGAAATAAATGTTTCATCCAGTCAATGGCTTGCGTCCGAGGGAGATCCAGAGCGTGACTGCGAAGTCGAGTCCCCGGCCACTGGAGATTGATCGGCTCTTATATCCTCGATCATCTTCACAACCTGGCTCATCTTTGGCCGATCGTCCGGCGACTGCGAGACGCAAACCATCCCAACCTGTAGCATGGCCACCATCTCCTCTTCGATGTTCTTGTATTTCATGAGCTCGATGTCGAAGACTTCGGCAGTCCACTCCTCCCGAACCACGGACTGTACCCAGCGTGGAAGATCGATGTTCTCCCCCTGCGTAGTATGTGACTGTGCCGGCGCCTTCCCAGTTAGGAGCTCCAAGAGCAAGACCCCGAAGCTGTAGACGTCCCCCTTGAAAGATATCTTCTTTGACTCTGCGTGCTCGGGAGCTCTGTAGCCTACTAGACGAGAAGCCGCTGCCGTGTTCATGAGCAGCGCTAGGCCGAAGTCTGCAATGCAAGCGTTGCCATCTTTGTCGAGAAGCACGTTCGAAGACTTGATGTTTCCGTGCGGTATTTTTTGAGCGCCTGGCTGACGGTGTATGAAGGCCAGGCCCTTAGCCGCACCCAGAGCGATCTTAACGCGCGTTGTCCAGTCCAGGGGTTTCCTTCCGGGACCTCTGTTACCTGCAAGAGCAGTCGATGAGCTAGGAATTTGTAAACAATGACAAACATACCGTGAAGAAGCGTGTACAGGTTCCCGTTGGGCATGAAGTCGTACACCAGGAGCTTTTCTTCCTTGGCGTAATAGTATGCGATGAGCTTAACCACGTTGGGGTGTCGAAACTTTGCGATCAACTCCATATGTTGCTCAAACTCTTTCCTTCCAGATATTGTAATGTCCTTGAGCCGCTTCACCGCAACTATTGTTCCGTCCTCGAGCACAGCCTTGTATGCCGTTCCAAAGCTTCCTTTTCCCAGCATCTCGGCAGAAGCTCGCAGGAGATCTTCCAGGTCGAAGCCCACGGCTTTGGAGTCGACAAATACCAGCTTGCTTCTCTCCGCTTCCGGCACCTGAGCCGAGTATTGTGACGCTGGAAAATCCGTTTTCTCGTCGATGGTCTTTGGAGAAGGCACCGCCATGTGTTGATAGCGTTTCCAGTAGAAAAACAGGAAAACCAGAGCGATCAAGGCGAGAACCGCCGCATCACCAACGACAATGGCGATGATGGCCCCTGTCCCAAGTCGGCTCCTCGTTCTTCTTCCCTCGTTTGGTCTGGACGTCGGTGTGGCCGGGATTATATTCTCCACTGCCGGAGAAGGTGCCGGTGTCGCGGGTATCACCGTGCATGCCGCCAGAGGGCCACCACATAAGAATGGATTCCCCAGAAACGCAGTGCCTGAGAAGTTCCTGAGCGACGGTGGGATCTCTCCACTCAGCCGATTGTTGGCAACGTTAAACTCCGTGAGGTTGACGAGCCGGAGATCCGGAATAGCCCCCGAGAACTGGTTGTTCTCGAGCCTCAAAGTGAGCAACCGCCGCGAGGAGTTGATCCATGGCGGTATCTGTCCGGAGAAGCCGTTGAAGGAGAGATTGAGCCGCCAAAGATGTACGAGGTTGGACAGGCTGGGTGGAAGCTCGCCGCTAAAGTTGTTGTGGTGAAGATACAAGCTCCACAAGTATCTCCAGTTCGTGAGATCCGGAAGAGTGCCGTTGAGAGAGTTCCCCTTGAGGCTGACAATGCGGAGGTCCTGGAGTGCGGTGAGCGCTTGCATTGATCCGGCCAGCTCCAAGCCTTCGAGGATGAGATAGCGAATCCGTCCTTGCACGCACTTTACACCAGTCCAATTGCCGCTGCAAGGATCTCCGTTCCCCCAGCTCGTTAGCCTGTTCGACACATCTGCCGAAGCCTTGAATGCCATGAGCACGTCTTTATCGTCCGCGTTACCACCACCGGGCATTGCCAGAACTGCCAGGACGATTAGAAGTGCGCAGCGATTTCTTTCCATCTTATTCTTCGTCCTCCTCGTGTTAAGCGCAGCGCATTGGGATCACCACTTTGTGCCAGTTGCCAGTTCTTCTCTCTATGCAATGGCAAAAAAATAACGAAGGTCAAGATCCAGCAGAGGAAGAAAAAACGATGTAAAAACTACCTACAACTGGCTTGCAAGAAATCTCTCGTTCACACGCAAGGCATTGCAATGCTCACACGATTCCACACAAGCCTCCCAAAGATCCAGCCACACAGCAGAGAAAAATCCCGAGCTCCGGGGCAATTTGCGCAGCTCCGGCGCATTGGCCGAGCACAACGCGATGAAATATCCCAAGAGCAGCAAGAATCGACGCTGGGAGACCTAGGCATTGCTGGAAATCGCTCCAGCGCGGCTAGTGGAGCTGGAGCCAGCGCCAGATTGAGCAGAGATCATACCTGGCGGCGCAGCGCTCATCATCGTCTCGGTCCCCGCGGGCGCTCGCGGGCAGGGTGGTCCTCCCCCTCTCACGAGCACTAAACCACACACACGGAATATGCCCAGCGCCGTCAATGGGATATTGCGGCGGAGAATATATCGCGGCATATGCGCCTAACGTCCATGTTAATGAGTGCGTACAAAAAGGGTAACGACGACAAGGTGTTAAAAGCGTTTGGTGGGCTTCTGGAATCGACGGCTGGGATGTAGCGTGAAGCAAGCAAACCATGTGATGTTTAGATTGATAGTGAAACTATAGCATTTAGAAATCTTGTGGTATCCCATGATTGATTACTTTGGTGGGATGGAATGCGCTACACTCCACGCAAGGTATAATTTTGGTCAGGCATGTTGCGATGATCATGGAGAACCAAAGCGATTATCTTTCCATTCTTCATCGGGAATAGTTTTATAAGGCTGTGGCCTTACAGGCGTGAGTTGGAATAGAGCGGAATTCTCTTGTAGCGCCACATGCCGGGAAAGGGCAATTGCCAAAAGTTGACACTAGATTATAAACTTGCATGAGAGTTATCTTTTGCAAAAGTACTCTCGCATTTTCTTTTGGCAAGCTTGAAGGAAGGATCCCTGTTGTCAAACTTTAGAGGACCTTCCAAGAAAGCAAAAAGGTGAAGAGACTTTGTGCCTCTTCATTCCCTGAAAGTGGACCAAAGCAAAGCGAAAAAACGAAGATAAACGACGATACGATTTTGGAACCTGTGTGTCGGAAGTTCCTTTTCAGAGTTTGTTGTTTCATCAGCTCTTTGATTCCCCTCGTCCTGCTCGATCGATCGATCGATCTCACGCAGCAGCCTTTGCAGCGGCAGCAGCCGGTTTGGTGGTCGAAGCTCTCGCCTTTGCTTTCGTCGCCGCCGCTGGTTTCTTCGCAGGCGGCGGGGGGTCCGGCGCTGGCGCTGTGAAAGACGGCACAGCTCCCTCGTTGGCCTTTGGTCTCCGGCCACCTCTCTTCTTGATGGCGGCCGCGGGAGCGGGCGATCCATCGGGAGCTCCATTGCTTGCTGTGGCTTTCGCCACTGGAGCCTTCTTCTTCGTCGGCGTCGCGGCCTTCTTTGCTGCAGCAACAGTCTGTGCTCCATCACCTTGCGCCTTGCTCAAACTCTTCGCTCGAGGCATTGTCACCTCGTCATCGTCCCAACGATCCTCTTCTTCCACGCCGGTGCCAAACTTGTCGTCGTCGTCGCGATCGACGTCGCGATCGTGGTCGCGATCGTCCAGCTCGTTGTCGTAGGAGTCCGTGTCCGACGACGCCGAGGGGAGTTGATAGAGATACTTGTCACTCTCGCTGATCGCTGCATGGACCGACCGCGAAGAGGAGGAGCTCGCGGCGGTGGCGGCGGCACCACTTGGACTGCGCAAGAGCCCGTGCTGGAGATGGATCTCTTCCGGAAGAACCCTCTGGCTGCCGCCGAGGGAACGCCGCGGAAGAGGAGGCGGCGGAGGACCGGCGGCGGGGAGCGGCAAAGGATCATACCACATATCGTGCATCACATTCATCCCCATGGACATGACGGGCACGTTTTGGATGCGCAGCCTCTTCTTGAGCAGCAGCGACATGTCGGCCGCCTCGAGCAGCGTGAGATTGGCGATGTCCTCGACGATCTTGAGCACCTTGGCCGATGGCGCCGGGGCCGCGTCGGCGCCGCCGCCATCATCGTAGGGGCCGCGCCTCGCCGCGCCGTGCAAGGACCTGGAAGGAATACCTCCATTCTCGTAGCAGCGCCGGGCGGGGCAGCGATTCCTCCACGCGCGCCTCATCATCGAGAACCCCAAAAGCCCTAAACCCTAGTTCTTAGGGTTTTGCGTCTATAGGAACTTGGATTTTTTTCATGGAAGCGAGAGGTATCTGGGAGGCCCAAGAACACCTCGCTCCACTGATCTGCTAGAGCTCACCGCGCCTTCCACGATCAAATGGGGCACGACTTGCCTCACCAGATCGATCGCCACTGCGAAATTCACACCGGAGGACGTTCCCGAGCCTGGAATTTGAGAGAATGTTTGTGTGAGAATGAGAAAGAAAACTATGCCTACCTCGCCGGGTGAAGGTTGCGGTGTTGATACCGATGACTCGTCCGAATGAATCGAGCAATGGTCCTCCAGAGTTCCCTGCAAGATCGTCTTTTTAGTTCTAGTTCTTCCAAAGCTAATCACTCGATGTATTATACCCGCATTTATCGATGCATCAGTTTGTATGGCACCGAAGATCGGTTTGCCAGAGGGTGAAGGAATTTGTCTGCACAATCCACTGACTACCTGCGAAGAACAAAGCTACGTGAAGCAAGAAAAGAGAAGGTTTTGCGTACTCCAGTAGTGAGGGTGTGCTCGTATCCGTAAGGATTTCCTATCGCGTAGCAATTTTGGCCGACTCTAAGATCTTTGGAGCTTCCTATCACTGCTGGACGCAACACACTGGATTCTGGAACTTCAATCTGAAACACCCAAGAGAAGAAGACTGTAAACAACCAGTGGAAAAGATTTTCCTGTACCTTGAGAACTGCGAGATCACGAGAAGGATCGAGACCGATGATAGCTGCATTGTAAGAATCGACGTCTCCATTCAAAGCCAGCAATACCACCTGTGATCGATCATACACGACTTTGTAGCCACAAAAGAAGAAAAAAAGAAAGAGACCTTTATCTGTTTCTTGCCGCTCGTATCCTTAGCTATCTTCGAGATAACGTGATAATTTGTCACAATGTGGCCGAATCGATCCCACACAAATCCGGAGCCAATGCCTTGGATCTCACCATCGTCCATGTCCACTGCTGCGACATTGCTCGAGAGGTCCAAATCTTGGATCGCGACGACTGAGCGCGTTGTGCTCTACGCATTGGAATTGCTAGAAACATCCTTGTCAATACAAAAGGAAGATCAAGAAAGAAGATAGGCTACCTCAAACAGCTGCATGGTTCTTATCTCAAACTCTTGGTCCTCATCGCGATTGTCTCTCGCGTTTCTCCCAAATGCGCGTCGTGGGTTCGCCACTTGGAGCATTGCGAGAGAGCCCATCAACAGCGATCGCCTGGCCACGAATCCAGACTTTGTGGGCAGCATCGCCACTTTCGATGGCTGCTGGGCCAAGACAGTCACACTGAGATGCCCCATGTTTTAGGGGTTTTGATCGTGTTGCTCCCGTGTGGCGCGGATGCTCTATCCTTCTCCCCATCCCTGCGCATTCCGCCGCCGGCGACAATTCCAGCATTGTGGCCACTGATTCCATCAAGAGTGTATACTCTCGCCACTTAGCTTGCTTTGGTTGTTTTGAGAAGCTGAGGTCCACAGTACATCTGTCTCGAGAGAATTAAAACCTGATAAGAGTTAAGACAAATCCAACGTAACTCTGAAGAAGCCAGTTGTGTTGGACGACAGAGACGCAAGCTGCAGCGTGAGAAGCCCAAACTCAAGAAGGCTCATATAGGATTTATTTGCGATTTCTTCCTAGGTTCATATTGAAGTATGATTTTAGGGATATTCCTAGATATACTTTGAAATACCCAAGCTGGATATCCTATTCCATTCATTTATGTCCCCTTTTCAATAATCCTCTTTTTTAGAACCATTTTAGAGTTATTAATCTCTTTTCACTTTCATGATTCCAAAAGTTTTATTTTAAAGCTTTATATTCATTTGAATTCTCTACTAGACTGAGAGATTCTATCACTTGCATAATTGCTAGAGACTAAGGTGGTAGATTGTAATAGTGTCTTGTTTTTGCAATCTAACTAGACAAGATTTTTAGACTCTCATGTCAAGTCATATCTAGTCAAGATCAATTTGTCAGAAGTTATCCTTAAATTCTACAAATACATGATATGAAGTAGTTGGAGGTGTTAGTTGATTTAGCTATGTTTTCAGTTTTACAAAGGAGAATAAGGAGCTTCATATTAACTTTGAGGAGGCTATAGAAAAAATTAAAAACTTTGAATTTTGTTTCTTAGTATTTGGTGTAATAAATAAGTTTTCTCTTACAACAATTTTTCTATCAATTATTTTTGCACTATATCTCTATGGCAATCTTTAAGATATTTTTTTACACACTTTGTATTTATTGATTGAGATATTAGACATGTTTCATGTCAATTTTAAGTTGATGTAAGTAAATATTTTATAAAGTGGCAATTTTGAAGAGCAACCATTTTTTTGTTGTCTCTACATGAAATAGAATTTTTTTTCTAGTCACTAAGTCTTGGTCATTCACATCAGTACCACTTAATACATATATTTCTTTTTTCTTAGTGATTTATGCATGCCTTGCAACAATGCCCTTTCAGGTAGGATATAATCTTTTTTATGCACCATTATCACCTCAAGCCATTCTGCATTGAACATTTTTTTCTTTCTTTATTAATTTTTATTTTTCTTTTTATGTTTTAGTCTTCTCATCTTATTTTTATGTTTCTCTTTTTAGGTCATATAGCTATAAGAGTGTTCTTAGACTATAGTTCTCAACCTCATACTACTTTATCTCAACAAACAGTAAGTTTTGAGTTTTCTAGATCATGTTGAAGGTTTTAAATTTTACCTTTTATCACTTTTAATACTATCTTCTTAGCATTCTTTTTCATCATTTATAATCACTATTATTGCTTTTAATCATTTTTTACAATGTTTCCCATAAATATAACTCCATGTTTTTCCATAACATTATAGTTGGCCTCAACATTTTCCATTATCATTTACATGTTACAATTTTGATTAGATCAACACATCAATTTCAACTTAGTGACAAATTAAGACTTTTAGTGGCTAGTTAGGCTTTATGTAAAGAGGTATTTAAGACTTTTTAATAGAGTGGCTTCAATCCCATTCCACCTTTTTCAGTAAGTGGTAATTTTTTGTGTAGATAATCCACCACCTTTTCTTTGATACTACTATAAAGATTATATAGATGGCTGTTTGTGACTCTTCAGTTGGTCATTTATGGCAGAAAATTTACAAAGCATGAAAAAGTCATGTGTAAAATTTACAAATAATAAATTAGACATGTGGTAAAAATCCATTAGTAATTATCTGATGATGCTAGAGCCATTTATTTAATTCATTCTTTAAAAAAGATTTTACCTAGGGGAGCTTGGGATATGTGAAGAAAAGGCCACTTTAGAGCTTTAATTTTATAGAGCAAGTGAAGCTTTGTAGATTATTATATTCTTCCCAAGAACTCTTATCAAACATATTATGATCTTGGGCACAGTCTCTTTGTAAATTTATATCAAGATCTGTCAAAAAGTTCCTACTTCCACTCCTCAATTCATTTGAGTAGAGCCACTTAATTCTTGGTCTTAGGCAGTGAGAAGGAAATATTGATGTTTATTGAAGAGAGATGGTCTCTATTGTATTTGAGGAAACATAAGATCATGATCCTCAAATTATATTTTGAGCTCCCATCATAATGGCCTTGAGATTCAACCATTCCATTCATAAATTTTGTCTAGAGCTTGGGAGGTTGCTTAGAAAAAATCCATCAATTAAGCCAACAAACAGCTCAAGCTAGAAGAAATTAAGAAGGAAATGATATTTGCTTCAAGGATTAACCCCTTGCATGTAAAGACATTTAGATTTAGTAATGGCACAAGTAAGGGGTGCATACTTCTTATAGTGCTGTCTAAAGATCAATTAAAAAAGATAATAATATAGTGCTTTAAAGAATGTTTTACTGATATGCCAAAATATTGGGTTTATGAGATTATAGATGGCCTCATCCAAGCCATGAGAGGGGCCATTGGTATTGGCATGAAGGTGGTTGTCCTACATAAATTTATAAAAGTTTTACACATGTTCTGAATAAAATTTTATGCATTATCTTTTACACTTTTATAAATTGCACATTATATCATTGATTGAGCAATCCTCTCACCTTCCATTCACCCGCTTACATCCTTAAGCAATGCATCATCTCTTCTCTTATTTCATTTAAATTTAAAATTGCTCTATCTAAAAGTAATTATAGTATAAAGTTATATAGGTTGGGATTCATTTTATTTAGATTTTAACCTCACTCTCTCTTTTCTCTTTTATATTTTTCTTTTTTCTTTCTTTCTTTATTTCTATGGGTTTATCAAGCCTAATAAATCTTCTTTCAGTGCTCTTGTTTTTCTTGTCAAAAAAAAAAAAAAGGTTCAATATAGATGTGCATGGATTATTAAGTTTTAAACAAGAAGATAGTGAAGATTGACACCATATTATCCTATATCTTGCATTATAAAAAAATTATTTTTATTATATAGAAATAATGAGTTGACACTTTCTTAGAAAAACACAAGAATGAAAAATCATTAGCCTAAGATTTTAATCTTTATTCTTTATGCATAGTTTTTATGGAGAGTGCAGTGAGTGTGGTGGTTTGGGAAACCCCACCACTTCTTTCTCGGCTTGGGGTGGGGAGAGGTGGAAACCAATGTTGTTCACAGCGCTCAATTCAGTTTTGATATTTAGAAAATGTAAACATGATTAAAATTAGTATAAGTACAGAAAAATAAAACTTAAAATTGATTATAAATGAATGAGAGAAATTTTAAGGATAAAAAATCATAGTTGTTAGATTAAGAAATATCCTAGAATAAACCTAAATAATTTTCAAAAAATAGAATAATTATTTAATAAGGTTTTGAGATAACTAGCTTTTGTTTTCAAACCATGTTTACTAGCCATTTTATAACATGTATCTCCAAAAGTAGAGATGATTATCCAAATTTAAATAACATGGAGATGGATAGTCATTTATAATGGATTTTGATGGAAAATGTTACAAAATGGCTAAAATGTTTAATTTACTAGAAATAGAATAATTATCTAATTTACTTGAGATAAAATTCCCATAAGTCACTAACTTCAATTGTCAAACCATGTTTACTGAATTTTCTAGTCACTTTGTAATATATATCTTCATCAAAGTAAAGATAACTGTCCAACTCTATGTTTTGACCACCACCTATAAGATTTGTACACCCGTCATCCTTCCAAAACATATTGTATTTCAAGGTGGGATTTAAAGGCCAATTTAAATGGGATTCAAATTCAAAAAATAAAGTTGATATCAATTCTATTAAAGGAACAGTTAGCCATGCAAAGCATTAATAGTACAATTCCCCAATGAGATTAATACGTTGAAAAGAACTTTTTGATCATGAAGACCTAACTCAAATTGTAAAGGGAACCAATATGGACACTGAGTGGCTACAAGGATGGTGACAATTTCTAACATGCCTTGGCTATTGCTTTGATTTTTCTATAGTGATGCTATAAAAGCCTTTTTTCTCGCTAGGATGGTGGTTTAGTTGCCACACCAATGGATGTGAGAAACCAAGGAAACCAAGGAAACCAAGGAAACCAAGGCCTGACATGACATTTAAATAATATATGATTTAGATAATTTATATATACATTTCATTTTATAAATGTCAAGTGTTGTCGAAACCCTGAGATTAACATAGACAATACCTAAATTAAATTTATGAAATAACTTAGGGTTGGACGCCAAAATAAAAACTTAATGAAATGGCTCACTAGAAAGAAGATCTCTTTGCAAAACATTACCAATGCAAGAAAGTTTACTCATTGAATCTCCCACAGGAATGTCATAACCTGGCACCTAATGCTCACAGCACATGCCTTCTAATGACATCATTTAGACGACGTTGAAATATTCTGACTCAAAAAGCAAGAACATTCTTAAACAAAGGCGCCCAGCCAGTGGACTGCCACGATCACCATATATGCTCGTTGTCTTGGACCGGGATGATCTCCACTCAGTCTGATACTTGCATTCGAACAGGTACGATTAATAAAAAACGCCGTTTAAAACGCACGTATAATATGGCGTTTAAAACAACGTTTAAACGCCAAGAATATTTTTAAAAACCCTAAAGAATATGCTTTCTTTTACTTAGGATTAGGGTTCATGTAAAATCAGGGTTCGAAAAAAAAAATCAGGGTTCGAAAAAAACTGTAAAATCAAGGTTCGAAAAAAACTGAAAACCATTATACCCGTTCGAAAAAAAGCTAAACGGGTATTAAACGTTCGATACCCGTTCGAATCCGGTTGCGTTCGAATGTTCGGATGCAAGTATTCCAGCTACGAGCAGCGCGAAGCCATGGATAGCGGAGGATTTCACAGGAGGCTGTGCAGCTCATCTGACATGACGATCACTGGCTATGCGCAGATCGGGCGAGTGGAAGAAGCCCGGGCTCGCATGGGATCGTCGTCATCTTAACGATCTGGGAGAGACTTTGATCGGATGAGGACGTGGTGGCCTGGGGAACAATGCTTGCAGCCATCTCCAAGAGTCACTGGAGTTGAGTTTTATCCTTCTTGGTGATGCTTATAGTGTTTGTCTATCCAACTCTTGGTCCTCATCATCGCGATCGTTTTTCACGTTTCTCCCATCGTGGGTTCGCCACTTGGAGCATTGCGAGAGAGCCCACCAACAGCGATCGCCTGCCGAGGTATCCAGATTTTGTGGGCAGCATCGCCAGTTTCGATAGCTACTGGGCCAGTAAAGCCAACAGTGAGATGTCCTATTCATTTTTAGGGGTTTCGATAGAACCAATCCATGCCTGACGAGATCGTAGTGAAGGAGCAGTGCCACGGCAAGGCGAGAGTTCGCGTTGCTCGCGTGTGGCGCGGCGATGGCAAAGATCACGAGTTTGTGGAGTGGACAATTTCGATCATTCTCTCCTCGGATTGCATCCCTGCGTACTCCGCCGGCGACAATTCCAGCATCGTGGCCACTGATTCCATCAAGAACACAGTTAAGCTTTATATATCTTTCTTTGTTTTGGCTGGATCCACTTACCCAACATATCCTGTGAGAAAAGGTGTATGCTCTCGCCAAGCTCTGTCACCAGCCGGTGTCTATAGAAACTTTTGGGATCAAGCTTGCCTCTCACTTCCTCGATACATACAAAGAGGTAGGCACACATCTTTCTTTGAGTGTGGCTTTTCACGTTAAAAAAACGCTGCACAGGTGACTGGAGCTTGCGTCTCTCTCGTCCAAAACAACTGGGAACGCGTCTCAATCGATGGAATCCCACACCAACACGGTTAAAAGTTTTTCTTCTTTCAGAGTTCTTATAGTTTTCCCTCACCAGGTTTCAAGCTTGGATCTCAAAAAAGAACCGCGGAGATCACCATCTCTCGAGACAAATCTAGCGTGGACGTGGTCTCTGGATTCACGGACCTCAGCTTGCTCAAAACAACCAAGGTGTGTGGATCTCATAACCATCGAAGAAAAAGTACCAACTTTCGGTGATCTTCCAGTCCGGCTTTGAGGGGTTTATTCGCGATAAATTCACGCTTCTTCCTGAAGTGAGAGAGCGCTTGCTTGCTTCGACGGTCACCGCAAAATGGAGGTGAAAAGAAACATTTCTACGCATAAAAAAACTTGTTTTTGTTGACAGATATGCGAGAAAGCCATCGTGCTACACTGGAACCTATGACAAAGTCACAAGAACTCTCTTTGAAACATTCTTTGGGCCATCCAAGAGTGGAGTCTACAGCCCCTCCGTGCAGAACACGCTCTATCTTATGGCACAAGAGGTGTTGCGAAGGTTCGAGTATATAATTCATGCTTGTTTCTTTCTGTCACTCTTTAAGCTTTCAGTGTCCCGGAAGTCAGCTCGATCGAATTAAACATGCCAAATCTCCATTTTTTGCCTGTCAACATGCCCACTGTTGGTGTGAAGGTACTTTTTGTCCCCATTTCTCCTCTGAAATTTCTCGCTTCCATCCATCTGCAGTTTGATCACGACGTCTACCTCCCAACGAGTGAACCTCACGGATCTATCCAGGCTTGCCTGGCTCGTAAAACTCTAACATCAAAGCTCTAGATCGGCACGCAAGCGAGAGAGAAAGAAAAAGAAAACTTTGCTTTGAATCCATGACAAGATAAGAACACGACCCCGAAATGTCGTGAAGAATGTCGCAACTTATCTCCTTGGAGAGCCAAATTACTTACAGGCATCACTCTCATCGGGGAAGAGATCATGCGAAGAAAGTTGAGGGAAAGATCACGAATCACACTCACACTTGCGATGCCTGGAGACAGAGCGAGTTACCAGCCAGCAAACCGCGAGGATCCCTACTACTACCACAGCCACCGCGGCAATTATCCCGAGCCACCACGCTATGCTATGGTGGCCGCGGTCGACCGGCTCAATCGTCTCCTCCACTGGAAACTCTGGCGGAGGATAGTAGTAGTAGTAGCCTCCCGCGGGGAGCTCCGGCGGGGGATAGTACGCGAGCGGACACTGTGAGAGGCAATTGCCAATGCCGCAGTAGCTCTCTCCAATCCCGCAGTAGCCATTCTTTCCACAGCAGGAGCTCCCGGGGCAAATTGACGTGGATGGAGGCGCGCAAGGGATCTGAGCGCTGCTTCGCTGCAAAAGGATAAGCAATGCCGGGATGATTGCGATGAGCGATTCCATGGCGGAGAAGAAAGAGAGGCGATGGTGGAAGAGGAGAATGGGGGGAAATTCTCTGCTGGATTGATCACGCGAGAGAGCTCGAGGGAGGTTGTTGGTCACTTCACTAAAAGTTTTAGTTTCTTTTCTTTTCGCGTGTAGGTGTGTGAGGTAATGGATGAACTCCATCGCTTGTCGTGCACAACAAGGATGGTCAAACCTTCCTTTGACTTTCGTTGACCAGAGAAGAAGAATGAATTTAGCTTTTGTTTGACTAAAGGCTAATGTTCTAAGGGTACTGTTAAAACATTTTCTAGGGCTTGGAACTCTGCTACTAGGGTTTGTGCCAGATTTTGGGCGTAATGCCTGGGTCTCTGCTTTGATTCCAGCTCGCGATGGCGCTCCAGGCCGGCGTCTCGACCGTCAAGGTGCTGATTCTCGTTGGTGCCGGTAAGCGCGCGATTCAATCGAGCTCGGCGCCGCCTTCTCACGCGGTGATTCTTGCAGGACTGACGGGAACGTTCCTTGTGAATAATGGCCGCCTCACGGACTTCATCTCAGACCTCTCCAAGGTAGACGATCATTCCAGATAGTTTTGAGGAGATTGATAGAAGTTTTCTCGCGTTTAGGTCATCTCCAAGCATCTAGAGGACGGGGATGTGTCTGCGAAGGTTTCAGACAAAACTACCGAATTGGCTGGACAGGTTAGCGATTGAAATTTTCTTTTTTTCCTCAAGCTCACTTCGTCTCGCTCCCTGCAGCTCATGAGACTAAGGCAGGAACTCATGCAGTTAGCGGCCTCTAAAGATGTCACATTTATAAATGGAAGTTCTGGAAGCGGCAGTGGTATGTGGGATTGATTTTTCTCGGGCCAGTCGTCCTAATTCGAGTTCTTGACAGGAGCAAACATCTCCTCCCTCGCAATGCCCGCGGTTGTTGTTGGCGCTGCGGGATATGGATACTTTCGGTGGCGGGTAAGTTTAAATGCGAGTGTTGCGAATTCTAAGCTTTGGAAGCTGCAGGGATGGCGTCTAACCGACTTTCTCTATGTTACGAAGCGTCATATGGCAAATGCTGTTTCGGAGGTTTCGAAGCAGTTCGATCAAGTCTCGGCAGTGCTTGCGGTAATGTCTTCTGTATGCTTTTTCCTCATCCCGCTATATGTGAAACTCAGGCAACTCGAAGGCACCTGTCGATGCGAATAGAAGATGTATCAAAAGCCTTAGAAGATAGTGCCGAAGTCCAAGGTGTTATAAAGAATCAGGTACTGACACTGATACCTTTCCGTCATTTCGCTTATCTTCGATAGTTTCCAGGTTCTTGACATGAGAAGCGACGTCGTAAAATGCGGTGGCGACGTCCAGGTTGTCCAGCAAATGGTCGAAGGCTTGGTATGTGCTTGATTTTGCCGAGGATATGCGGGAGTGAATGTGTTCTTGTGGGTTTAGGAATCGAAGATTGGCGAAGTTCAATCCAAGCAAGATTTTGCCAACAGAGGAATTCTGTTGCTGTGTCAGTACGTGCAAGACTTGGAGCACGGACGCCCCGGCTTGCTGGAATCCAAGCGCAAGCTAGATCTCTTACAACAGGTACAGCTTTTCGATACTTGTCATTTTCCTCTACAACCTTGTGTGCATTCCAGGCCCCGAAACCTCCGCTGCTAAAGTCCGGAAGCCCATCGTCGTCATCCTTGGCTTCCTCGTCGAAATCTTCGTCCTCGGCCTCGTCTTTGGCGTCGACAAGCAGCGGATTGAAGGTGGTTTCTCGCTGTTTTTCAAGTTCTATAAACTGTTTGGGTTCTCAGGAACTACAGCAAATCTCGGAGAAGCTCCAGGGCGATGCGCCAAGGACATTGAGGCCGACGTTTTCGGTTTCGTTTGGATCGTAAGTTCCGGAACTCTTTCGTTTCATAGTTTCTTCTCTCCATCTCCATCTCTTGCAAGAACAAGCTTTTTCACTGCTCTTACTGTTCTTGCAGATCGTTCGCTTCGAGATGACGCTGCGGAAGGAAGAGTTTGTCTTGTAAATTTGCGAAAATAATTGACAAAAAACCATTTTGTTTTCCACTTGACCGTTCAAATCGGACGGTCCATATTCTCTACCAAGCCGACGGTGGCGATGCGCACGTAAACTTAGGGCTTGGGGAGAGCCTGGAATCTTCTTTGGCTATGGCGATGACGAGCTCGTCAAGCAAGAAGACGACGAAGAAGCAGCTCGCCGGAGACGCGCCATGGCGGTCGCGCCCCGGTGAGCCTCCGCTGCCTCGAATTTCTCCTCCAAGCGCGATCATCGTCAGCAAAAGCAGGAATTTCGACTACGCCCTCAGCATCATGAAGGTAAACCCCGGGATTGGGCCGCATTCGTCTTGTAACTCGAGAATCTCCAGCATCCGGATCCAATTGGCATGGGATTAGCAGAGGAGGCTATGGTGGAGGCGGCAGGCCCGGATTGCATCATCCCTGGCCTCGTCAAGCCTGTTAAAGTTCTTGGAATCCAGGTGTGATGTTTCTAGTAAGATTTCGAGCCATTTCATTCTCCGAGAGCTACAATCACGTTTTTTTTTTTTCTTTTTTTTTTGTTCCAGGTGTGGCCGATCGATGTGAAGCCTCCCACAGTCAATACCAAAGCGTTGCAACCGATTTTCCGCGAGCTCAAATCTCTGAGCAAGGTTTCTCCCATGCTTTTCTTTTTCTTGCTAGAAGCTGACTGAAAATTTGCGCAGTTGCTGGAGAAAGCAGTGGATTTGTCACAAGCACCATTTCAAGCACGGTAGCTGTGTGTAACAGTAAGGAAATCCACTCCAGATATACGATAACAATCACACGATTCTTTTTTTTCTCTCGCGATCCTTCTCGTGTTCCTTCATACTTTGCTAAGTCGGTGTTACACGGGTACTGGCAGTATTGCTTCCTCTGACTTTGATGCATCCGGTGGTACACAGGGATTTGATCGACGCTTTAAAAATGTTTTGGATTCGTGGCCACGAGGTACGCTGCAAAAATTTAGTTGGAAACTTGCACAAACTTTGTTTTTGTTTTTTTGTTTGTTTGTTTGTTTGCTAAGCTCGAGCTTCTTCCGCAATGGAAAGCGCGGCCTCTCAGTTTCCGGGACTCCTCCAGTCGGGGATAAGTGCTGTTACAGCAGGTTCTTCAGCATTGCCTCCGAGAGATTTTCTCAAGCTCGATGATGGTGTGGTGGAATCTCTCTCCGACAACAGCTTGAGCTGGATGGCACGCATGGAATCGGATGGACAGTCGTGGTGGGCATGGGCAGATGGAAGTGGTGGTGATAATGACTCAGGAATCAGCAAAAGGAACAGGATCACAAAGCGCTCCAGACCCTCTTGGACGTCGGATTCAGAGGCTTCCAGCAGGCGTCAAATGCAACAAGAAAGCTTCGACTCTTCTCTTCCGCGAGCTTCTGCTTCCTCTTCTTCTTCAGCTACCGGTCGTCGAGATTTGAAGCAGCTAGTAGATAGATTGGACTACACAGACCAAGTCAGCGGTGACGAATACGCAGCACTGCTCAAGAAGTGTGGGAGTCTCAGAGCTTTGGACGAGGGGAGGCGAGTCCACGCTCACATTCTCCTCAGCAACCGGTCCAACGAGAGGTTTATTGCGAACTTGCTGGTGGAGATGTATGGGAAGTGTGGCAGCTTGGAAAATGCGAGGGCCGTGTTTGATGGGATCTCCAGGAAGAACCTTTTCTCTTGGAATATCATCCTGGCAGCGTATGCCCAGAATGGGCATGAGTCGGAGGCACTGTCTCTTTTCCAGATGATGGATTCCCAGGTCCCTCCGGACAAGTTTACGTACAGCACCGTGATCAGTGCTTGCTCCACGCTTGGTGCTCTCGAGCAAGGCATCGCAATTCACAAGATGGTGGAGAAAGTTGGCCTGGAAGCCGAGACTGTTGTTGGGACGTCGCTCGTCAATATGTATGGGAGGTGCCACAGCTTGGGAAACGCGAGGTTGGTATTTGAGAGGATTCCTTGTAAGGATGCTATCACCTGGAATGCTATCGTTACGGCCTACGCTCAAGATGGGTATGGGAAGGAGGCTCTCGAGATTTTCCAGAGAATGCAGCAGGAAGGCGTCAAGACTGGCTCGGCTACGTTCATAAGTGTTCTGGAAGCGTGCGCGAGTACCTCGGCACTGGCACTGGGAAGAGTGATCCACCAAAACTTGGTGGCGAATGGACTGGACAGGGAACTTATCGTGGCAACAGCACTCGTCAACATGTATGCAAAGTGCGGGAAGCTGGTGGAGGCAAGAGAGGTGTTCGATCAGATGGAAGGAATGGACGTGGTAGCATGGACGGCTATAGTGGCAGGATCAGCTCAGCACGGACATATCGAGGAGTCCAAGGACTTGATGAGAAGAATGGAGCTGGAAGGAATCAAGCCCAACAACGTGACGTTCCTGAGCTTGGTTTTCGCATGCAGCCACTCGGGATATCTGGACGAGGCTCGGGACTGCTTCATAGCAATGGCAGATCATGGATTCTTCCCGCTGCCAGAGCACTTCAGGTGTGTCATTGATCTTCTAGGACGGGGAGGCAGGCTTGAGGAGGCGCAGGAAGTGATCGACACTATGCCGTTCGAGCCAGGCTTAACAGCATGGCTAACAATGCTTAGTGCCTGTAGACTGCAGAAAGATGTCCTACGGGCCGAGATTGCTGCGGAGAAGTGCTACGAGATTGAGCCGACACGTCCTTCCGCTTATCTTCTCATGTCAAACCTCTACGCTGCTCTCGAAAGGTGGGACGATGTTAAGAAGGTGAGGCGACTCATGGAAAGGCGAGGTGTGAAGAAGGAACCGGGCCTGAGCTGCATAGAAGTGAAAAACAGGCTACACGAGTTTGGTGCTGCCAATAAATCTCATCCACAGAAGGACTTGATCTACGAAGAGCTGAGGAAGTTGACGCTGGAGATCAAGGAAGCCGGTTATGTGCCAGACACAAGCTTGGTGCTACATAATGTGGACGAGGAAACGAAGCAAGCAACGCTTTTCCACCACAGTGAAAGGCTGGCAGTTGTTTACGGTCTGATAAACACACCTCCTGGTACGAGTCTGTGCGTTGTCAACAATCTCCGGATGTGTTCCGACTGTCACACAGCTTTCAAGTACATATCGACTATCTCCAATCGGGAAATCGTGGTCAGAGACGCAAATCGGTTTCATACGTTTGCAACGGGTGGGTGTTCTTGCAAGGACTACTGGTGATGACAAGTGAGCTCGTTTTCTTTTCCCGAAGCTCCCCTTGGAACTTCTCATCAAAACGAAGTACTAGTAGGGAGGGACACAAAAGGCGAACAGTGAATCTCCAGGAGTGCCTCCAAGAGCCAGGCCCGTTGGTGTCGAAGCATAGCCTGCTCCGACAAAGGCACAGCCGCAACCAACTGAGAAGCCTCCGTAAACAGTCGAGCCAGTGGTAGCGTTCCAGATTATTTCTCCGCTGTAGGAGTTGATGGCATAGACATGGCCATTGCTGTCGAAGGACGTGCACAGAAGAACACCTCCGTGTGTGTAAGTGACGGGACCGTAGGCTGGCTGGCCGGTTGGATTGGGAGTGGACCAGAGCAAGCGTCCAGTTGTAGCAGCCATCGCAACCCAGCCACCTCCCGTGGTTACAAGCTGCGATGGCTCGTGGAGGAAAGATTGGCGGTCACTGTTGGCGATGTTTGTGAAGACTCGAGAGTTGTCCGTTGCTGATCCCCAGTTCGCTCCACCTCCGCTTCCGCCGGGTCCAGCCACCTACAACGATCAAAGTTCACTACTACGAAGGCAAAAGCTTTTCAGTACCGCATGCCAGACGAGCTCTCCAGTTTCTCGGTCGTGAGCCCACACGAAGCCAGTCTTCTGTCCAGTGACGACAACATCTCTCAATGCTCCTTGTTGCTGAATGGTGACGAGCATGGGGCTTTCTCCAAAGTCAGCGTCTGGATCTGGCCGTGGAGGACAGTTTGGTGGAGGACGAATGCTCCGGCAGGCGTTCTCCCAGATCTCGCTCATCGTCATCCTACTGCACCACCGGATAGTTCCGTCTCTCGTGTCAACAGCGACGACGGAATTGTAGCAGACGCTGGGCACGATGCAGCTGCTCGAGTTTCCGGTGGCTTGCTGGCACTGCCGGACTTCTGAAGGGACAGAGAAAACGCTCCCGGTAGAGATGTAGACGAGGCCTCTGCGCTCGTCCAAGGCAGGACTGCTTCCCCACACTGGTACTCCCGTGTACTGGCTGTCCCGAGGAACCATGTACGTCGACCACACCGTTTGGCCAGTTTGGAGGTCCAGTTTGTGGAAGGAGCCTTGGAAGGTGCAACATGATTTCGCGTGCTGCTGCATGGACGACACTCCTACGTAGTAAGCTCTGCAAAGCAGGCACCAAAGCGGCTGCTGTGACTCGGAAATCCTCGAAACAGTAAGTAGCTCTTCTTACGTACCCATCGTACGCCGTTCCTGACATTGTGATCATTGAGTGTGGTGCCAGTTCCAGGTCCTGTGACATCCACAAGAGATCTCCGGTCATTCGATCCAGGCAAAGAACTCTCGCAGGTCCGCGAAGGCCGACTAACACACATCGCTTGGTTACCACTGGCGTTGCTCTCGACACGGCCGGGTGCAAGCTTGTGACTTGCGACAAGTTGGTTTGCCACAGCGTAGCCCCGTCCATGGCCACTGCAGCCACGATGCCGTTCCAGCTTGGTACATACACCGCGCAGTCGTGAATCGCCGGTGTGGCCGAGACATCTCCCTGAGTGACATATCTCCACCGGAGAGCGAGCGAAGGTGCGGTTTCTAAGTTGATCTTGTGCTCGCTCGCTGCATAGCGTCGATTTCCCAGGTCTCCTCCGTGGCTAATCCAGTTCTTCGTCTGCAAAAGGCACCACATGGTGAGTTCTTCTTTCTCTTTTTTTCGGTGTCTGTTTTTCTTTTGTATTGTGTTACCGCGTAATGCGACTCAACCCGTAAGATCCAGTGAATGACGAAGACAAGCACAGATTTAAAATGGAGATCCTTGAGGACGAGCATTGTTTCTTGGACGAAACAACCACATAAAAGGGAAGGCTCGATCATTTTATCAGAAACTTTGCAAGGTGAGAAAAGGAGGCGCGCAATGCAAGAGGTGCTTCTCATGAAGAAACTGTTGTCGGTCAGCGTGTTGACTGCTAGCTAATATTAATGCATAGAACAAACGGAAAAATATAACGACGTTGGAGTGACTCGTCGAAGTAATTCTCGGCCCTGGCTACAGGCGCAATCCTCTCATAGCTTCAAGCAGCCATCTTCGTTTACACCAACAGCTCAAGCTTTCTGGGCCGCGATCTCCACTGGGCAAGGATGACGTACTCGGCGCTTGCAATCCTTGTGGCTCCAAAGTTAATCTCTTTCCCTGCTGCTGCTGCTGTGGCTTGGTTGAGTGTACACAGGAGGGAAGCTGAATCGCCAGTGTCAAGCATGTTTATTCTGCATTTGAACAGTGATTTCATAAGTGAAGGATACGAATTGTTTCTAAAGTGCAAGGCAGTATGAATAATATTCTTTAGAATACATTAAGAATATTAAGTGATCCCAACTCAAGAGCCTGAAATTAGATTTGAACCTGAGTCACCATGACCTTCAGTGATCTTAATTTTTTAATTAAAAAATTAATTACAATATTTAGTTTAAAATTTTTCATTTGTTAGTGAATATGCTTGGAAATTTTAGAATATTTTACTATCTAACGGTTGTTATTCAAACACTTCCTAGTATATTCTACCATCAGTTAATTTCTATAATTTTAAATTTGCATTTGATCAATTGGATTATTAAATAAACATAACACTATGACATTCAATAAACAGTTTATACAAACCCTTCCTTTTGTTGTTTCAATTACAAAATGTATCAGTTGACCAAAGGGTTTTAACTCTTGGTACTTTAGAAAATATATCCTGGTTATTTTGGTACAAAATTAGATTACAATTATTTTGTAAAGAAAGATAAGTATTCATGACACAATTTGGCTGGATATTTACTTATTTGGTGACCACACAGCTTTCTTATTTACATTATATAAAACGAGATTACCATCGTCTTGTAATATAAGATAACAATTGATATCATTTCTTGATATGAACCACTTTGATTCATTTCCGATATATAATTCTAATTTGCAGTTAGGATGTAAATAAAGGTGTGCTTTTCTATTTGGAGATGTTATAAATTGAAATTCTAATAAAGTATTATAAAGTGTAAAGCTAATTAATGTACTCAAGGAAATATGACAATCATTAAAATTGTTAAGCTGATTTGATGGTCTAAAGCTAGATTTTATAGAATGAGGTAAATTTGTATTTCTAACCCAGTAATAAATACCATAAATCCCTGATGTTATAGCGATCAATCTAGAACCTAAACTTATAAGAGCAGGGCGATAATACATTATTAAGTTAACCAAGTCTCGTAACATTTCATTAGTGTTAACACGCTCTCCAGTAGGATTAACAGAACAATGCCTATAGCTTTTCCCTCTCTCACGACTGTAAAGCCATATTTGTACATACACAGTTATTCTACCATATATTTCATCATTCAAATTTATTCTACCTACTATACCTTGACCTACTGGCAGTGTTGCATGACGAGGAACTCTGACATTTATTATTAAAAGTAAATTTGATATAATCCTAGTTGTAGTATTTGAATTTATAAGATCTGTATCCTCTGGTCTAAAACCGATTTCAGGTGCATTAACTAATCTGGATAAAATCAATAACAAAATGCTTAAAGCCATATATTTTCTCAAGACTAGCCAAACTAAAAGAGTTTAATACTTGTGACTATGCCTATTTTAAACTTTATTCTCTTTGATGTTATCAAAAAATTCTTAAATTCCTTTATTATTGACAATTTATTTGTCCATAATTTTAAGCATATTCTTATTAATTTAATACCTCTCTGAAAGTTATATTATATATTCACAACAGTGTTTGTTATAATATATGAGATATAATAAATATACCCGACTCCTATTTGCTTACAAGGTTTTCAGTTTCCTAAAAAAATTCAGTGTTGGAGCGCGAGATACAAAGCACGATTTCCCCATTCCCCACTTTGGTTTATAAGCTCAAACGCGTGCTGGCACTGGAACGAGGATGGCCATAGTTATATTGTCCGTTGTCCCTGGCTCGTCCTTATCCTTGGGATTCTTAGCCTTAACACAAGAATCCATAAGCTCCTCGCAAATCCTTGATACCAATGGCCCTCCTTGGCTCTCACTCTCCATCAGCTTGCCACGCACAAAGTCCACCACCTCCTGGCTGGATCGGCACTCCCAAACACCATCCGACGCAACCACCACAAACTCAATCCCCGGATCACCAACCACCTTCGCCTCCCTGATCTCCGGTGCTGCGCTCAGCTGCTGCCTCTCGGGCGGAAGGTCGACCGGGATCTTGAGGCGGTAGTCCCCGATGCCCCTGCTCACGTTGAGATCCTTGAGCCGTCCGAAAGTAACGCTGCCACCCGCGGCCTCGATGCGCTCTCTCTCGTCAGGGAGGTCCGGTTTGTGATCCCGGCTCAGCTCTTCCGCCATCCCGGCCCTGGAAGCCACGCACCGGCAATCGCCCACACCTGCCACCGTCACCTTTGTGCCGCGGTCGCTCAGCAGCAGCACCGTGGCCGTGCAGCCCCCGGCACGAAACACCGAGTCTGGATTCGATGGGTCCTTTATGGTGCCCCGGAAATCCCGATCCATGTCCATGAAGGACTTGTGGAGGACGAGGTCGAGATCATCGGGAGAAGAGCGATCTAGGACGCGAGCATGCATGTTTTGGGCGCAGAACTGGGCTGCTCTTGGAGAGATGTGGGAATCGAAGACTCCCACGTATGCCATACCTCTAGTGTCAAGGTCGGCAAGGACGGCGTGAGCATCCTCCATGAACCAGCGCCATCCCTGCATACACGACACACCGATCTTACAGTAGGGGCCTTCCACATCCTGTGACACCTTCTCGCGCTTTGCTGCTTTCAACATCGCTCTCTAGGGTTTCTCTCGTCCTGCGGGGAGAAAAAGGAGACAAAAAGGGATCTAAAGGGACCTCTAGATGAGCATTGTACCGTCAGGATCAACAATCGCTTTGCCATGGCGCGCTGCATCGGTCTTACAGGTAGAGTATATTTCAGGCGCGACTCTAGCGGCACTTTTCATTCATGGCTTCCAAATATCGTTTTTTTCTTTTTCTTGTGCAGGCAACCAAGATATGGCACAAGATGAATCAACCCCAACATGCAGTTTTTCAGCACATTGTGATGACGAATAAAGATAGTCGCTTGCTGGTATATATGTTTTCTTTTCTTTTTCTCACAGGAGCTACAAAGTGCTGTACTCATTTTGTTCAGAGGCATGGTCGCAGCGATGTGGATTGGACTGGTTTGCAGGTCAAGACAGAACCAATTTAGAGAGAGAGAGAGAGAGAGAGATATGTTGCTAATGATAAGTTGCCCCCATTGCATTTTGTAGAAGTAAATCTAGTTTAGGCATCTTACTTCCTTCATTCTCTAAGTTGTTAGTGTAGTTTAAGTTGGCACGCTTTCAAAGCCAGCCAGCTTGCGCATCACTACTTTTCCACTTTATAAGTCTTTAGTGTGGTCCAAACTAGGCAAACTCTCAAAGTAACTCAACTGGTAGATGGGATTTAGATGGGACCAATGTTACAACAAGAAGGTATCATGAGCATTGTTTATTAAATATATTTTGCATTAACTTGTGGTAGAAGAGAAGCTTAAGCTTGTCTAACATTTATGCTTCTCTGTTGAGCAAGAAAAAAGTTTTATTGTTTTCATAGAACCAAGACTATCAAAGTAAGTTTTGAGTCATGATTTAACTTCACCGTTTTGTACCCTTTATTCTATTTGTACTTTAGGCATCAATTTGGAATCTCTGATTGAGATCCCCATGTCAAGGATTGACACAAATTTTTCCCTACAGCCCGGGGTGACAATCCTTAGGTGATTGCACTCATGTATACATGCTTTCAGAGTAATGAGTTTAGATCAACCAAGATAGGCTTGGGTTAACATGATAACTTATAGAAGTTATTATATATCTTTTATATTTATTACATAACTTATCATTAAAGGTGTTTATCATGTGTTATATCATCCAGGTACTTTCACTATTCAGCTGGTCTTAGTGTCTTTGCTCTAGGGGGGCATCCCCAATAGCAGCTGGAGA
Organism: Selaginella moellendorffii; assembly: GCF_000143415.4. NCBI lineage: Eukaryota > Viridiplantae > Streptophyta > Lycopodiopsida > Selaginellales > Selaginellaceae > Selaginella > Selaginella moellendorffii. Next base: position 844,488 of record NW_003314322.1, on the reverse strand, counting down.
GCAAATTAAGATCCAGATTAATGAATTGTATGAATATGATTACGAAAAACTTTGTTTAATAATCGTAAAGTTTAGCTTCCAAAGATTGATGATTTTGATTTGAGCTCTTTTTATCCTCACAGGACAATGCTCTCCACTTTGTGGATGTTGCTCTCTTGTTTGTAAATAATCTTGCCCTTTCTAAGGATTGGTAAAAATTTTCTTCATTACAAGGATTTACAAAGTTTTATAAGCTATGAAGCGTACAATCACAGCCTTCAGTATTATGGTTTCAGTTTTGGTTTGTTATTGACTTTCAAATCCACAGCCACTTTGGTGATTGTGCCTCTTTTTGTCTCCTAGGACTTGATACCTTTTTCTTTTCAGGCTCAAGTATATCTGGTAGCATTTGAAAGTGTCTATCTAAAGTGGATAGATAAATTTACACTATGAAGAAGACATGACTTATTCTCAGATTGATTGTGTTCTAAAGTAACATTACACCCTTTGTGCATTGCTACTTTATTTTAAGCATGTTATATGCATGTTTGTATTATAAAAAAACTATTTATATAACACAAACTTGCCACATCAATGTCATCCACTACTTTATTGCTAGGTTGAGAAGGTGGTGGAAGAACTTGTCACTCTGCATGACAACCTCAACAAAGCACATGGTGTGAGTGTGGAGGAAAATAGTGGTGATGCTAACAATAGCAACTCACTAGTGGTTGGAAGCATCTTGGAGGCAAATAAAGAAGGTCTAAATGAAATTTCCAAAAACCTTTTCAATGATAATAAATGCATTGAGAGCTTAATGCTGCTTGAGGAAAACAACTTTAGCAACTTAGAGGAGCCCAAAGACAATGATTGTGTGGCCTCCAAAAGCTTGCTACTACAACATGCTTACGACTTTGGTAATTCCACCATTTTTACAAGCAAAATTGGCTCTAGTAGCAACAACAACATTAGTTTTAGCAGCATTGGTTCCTTTGGCACTACACCACTAAGTGTAGGACACATTTTTTATATACAAATGGAGTATTGTCCAAAATAGTTAATGGACTTCTCTTCACATAGATCATAGTGGGTGTTAGCATTGCATTATTTCCATGAGTATAGGATTATTAATGAACATGGTTCACATTCCTAGATATAGTGGTGATTGGTCATCCCCACTGCATTTTGTAGAAGTATATTTAACTTGGGCATCATTGTTTCCTTTCTTCTTCCACTCTATAAGTCATCAGTGTGGTCCAAGTTAGGCATGCTCTCAAAGTTAGCTAGTTTGGGCATCATTACTTCTTCCATTCTATAAGTCATCAATTTGGTCCAAGCTAGGTAGACTCTCAAAAGAACTCATCAATAGATGGGATTTGGATGGGAGCAATGGTACAACAAGATATTATAAGCATCATCTATTTAATTTGTTTTGCATTAATTTGTGGTACAAGTCCACTGTATGGCTTTAGGAAGAAAAGCCAAGGCTCATCTAACATTTATGCTACCTTGTCGAGCAAGAAAAAAATTCCATTATTTCAAGTTGTCAGTAGCAATTTGGCTTTTTTTTTTCTCCCTTTTTTACTTCTTCTTCTATTTATACTCTAGGCATAGTTTTGGAATCTTTGTTTTTGTTTTACAACAAGATCCTAAAGTGAGTCCATGTTTGGGATTAACATAAATTTATTCCACTATAGCTTAGTGTAACAATCCTTGGGTGATTATATTCAAGTATGTATGCTTTGGTTCACTCTAGACTTTTGTTTTTCTCCTTTTCTACTATATTAGACACCAAAGTGGGAGCACAAAAATGATAATTGACTGTTAGAGAGAGCTAGGCTTCTCTATTTTAGAATATTGTATATCTTATGATACATAGACATTTTCACTCTTTCAACACTGGAGGAGGATAATTATGGCACAATAGAGCTTTTGTCTCAAGCAAGCTTCGTCTTTTAGAATAAAGTAATAAGTTTACATTAAACAAGATTCATTTGCAAGCTTGGCTTTACATAATAACTTATATAACTTCTTTTATAGCTTTTATACTTATTACATAGCTTATCATAAAAGGTGCTTATTATGTGCCACATTGTTCATATGCTTTGGCTATTCTACCAGTCTTACACATCTTTGCTCTAGGGTGGAGCAAAAAGGGCATCATTAATAGTAGTTGGCATTGCTAGGTGAGAGTAACTTTATTTAATAATCATAAAGTTTATCCTCCAAAGATTGATGATTTTGATTCAAGCTTCTTATCCTTCTCATAGGACAATGCCTTCTTTATAAATGTTAATATCTTGTTTATGAATGATCTTACCCTTTTTAAGAACGACTAAGGCCAAGAAGGTAAAATTCTTTTTTATTACAAGGATTTATAAGGTTTTATAAGTTGTGAAGTTTGCATAGTCACAGCCTCCAGTACCATAGTTTCAATCCTAGTTTGTTACCGACTTTGAGATCTAAGGTTGGTGATTATACCTCTTTTTTTCTCTTCGGATTTGATACCTTTATTTTTTTCTTAGGCTCAGGCACATCCGGCAACATTTGGAAGTGTTTATCTAAAGTGAATAGACAAGTTTATGCTATCAAGAAGATCTTTGTCAACCAAAGTATGACTCATTCTTAGATTGATTGTGTTCTGAGGTAGTATTACACCCTTTGTGGGTTGCTACTTTATTTTATTTGTTTGCATTGCAAGGAAACCATTTGCATTGCACAAACTTGCCACATCAACATCATTCGCTACTAAATTACTTGGGTTGAGAAGGTGATGGAAGAATTTATCACTCCACATGACAACCTAAACAAAGCACCTAGTGTGAGCATAGAGGAAAATGATGGTAATGCCAACTTTAGCAACTCACTAGTGGTAGGAGGCATTTTGAAAGCAACTAAAGAAGGCTTAGATAAGGTTTCCAAATAGATTTTCAATGATAATGCAACTGTTGAGAGTTTAGTGTTGTTTGAGGAGGACAACTCTAGCAACTTGAGGAGCCCAAAGACAATGATGATATGGCCTCCAAAAGCTTACTATTACAATATGCTTATAACTCTAGCACTTTCACTATTTCTACAAGTAAAATTGGCTCTAGCAATAACAACAACATTGGTTCTAGCAACATTGGTTCCTTTAACATAGCACCACTAAGTGTATGCTCTATATATAGATGGAGTATTGTCCAAAAAAATTGATAAACTACCTTTACAATAGGATGAAATAGCATGCTCTCTCTTCATATATGTCATGATGGGTGTTGGTATTACATTATCTCCATAAACACAGGATTATCCCTCAATATGGCTTACATTCCTAGATATAGTAGTGATTAGTCACCCCCATTGCATTTTGTAGAAGTAGATCTGGCTTGGGCATCACTTTTTCCCTTCTTCCTCCATTCTATGAGTCATTAGTGTGGTCTAAGTTGGGTAGGCTCTTAAAGCTAGTTAGCTTGGGCATCACTACTTCCTCCACTTTATGAATTGTCAAATTGGTCCAAGCTAGGTAGGCTCTCAAAGCAGTTAATCTAGTGAATGGGATTTAAATATGAGCAATGTTATAGCAAAAAGGTACCATGACCATTGTCTACTTAATTTGCTTTACATTAATCTGTGGTACAAGTCCATTGTATAGCTTTGGGAAGAGAAGTCCAGGCTCATCCAACATTTATGGTACCCTATCAAGCAAAAAAAATATCTCATTATTTTCATGGAGTATGGATTATCAAGGTAAGTTTTTGGTAGCAATTTAGCTTTTATTCTTTCCCTTTTTTTTACTACTTCTTCTTTTTGTAGTCTAGGCATAGATATGGAATCTCTATTATGGTTTTACAATGAGATCCTAGAGTGAGTCCATGTATACCGATTTATTTCACTATAGCCTAGAGTGACAATCCTTGAGTGATCACATTTAGGTATGCATGCTTTCCTTTATTCTAGACTCTTGTTTTTCTCCTTTTCTATTATATTAGGCATTACAATGGGAGCACAAAAACCATAGTTGATTGTTGTAAAGAGCCAAGCTTCTCTATTTTAGAATGCCATATATCCTATGATATATGGACATTCTCATTCTTTCAATAGTGGAGGAGAATGATTGTGGAGCAATGGACATAATAACTTTTATGACTTTTTATATAGCTTTTATACTTATTATATAGCTTATCATTGCTTATCGCATGCTATATCGTCTAGGTGCTTTGGCTGTTCAGTTGGTCTTATGCATCTTTGCTCTAGGGTAGAGCAAAGAGGGCATCCCCAATGGCAACTGGCATTGCTAGGTGAGAGTAATTTTGTTGATAATCATAAGGTTTGGCTTTCAAAGATTGATGATTTTAATTCAAGCTTCTTATCTTTCTTGTAGGGCAATGCTCTCCACTTTGTGAATGTTACTCTTTTGTTTGCAAATGATCTTGCCCTTTCTAAGGATGACTATAGCCAAGAAAATAAAATTCTTTTTTTTTTTACAAAGATTTAGAAGGTTTTATAGGTTATGAAGCCTGCATAGTCATAGCCTTCAGTACCATGGTTTCAATCTTGGTTTATTACCAACTTTGATATCCAAGGCTACCTTGGTGATTATGCCTCTTTTTTTTTTCTGGGACTTAATACTTTTTTTTTCTCCTAGGACTTGATACCTTTTTTTTTTCTTAGGCTCAAATGCATTTGGCAGTGTTTGGAAGTATCTATCTAAAGTGGATAGACAAGTTTATGCCATCAAGAAGATCTTTATCAACAAGACTATGACTCATTCTCAAATTGATAGTAGTCTAAATTAACATTACAACCCTTTATAAGCAACCAAACATGAGAAACAATCTATAAGGTTTAAATATAAAGGGAAATGGATAAAAGTGTACCTTTTATTTCCAATAGTTTAAAAGTTTTAGGATAAATGTTTTTTGGGTTTGAGTAGTACTAATTTGGGTGACCTCTTTGAAAGTCTAAATTTAGAAGGTTACATTTGGTATAAAAAATAGGTTTCAAGTCCAACTCTATTGGTTGGCTAGGGTAATTACACCACATATTAGTTTGGTCTGGCTAACCCAAGGGGTAGGAAAAAATTCTAAGTGAGGAGCAAGTTTGAAGGTGTTAGAGAGAGAGAGAGAGGGGGGGGAGAGTGAGGAGTGAAGAGTGAGGGAGGGAGTATGGAAGATGGTAGTAACAACACACATGTTGCAACAGCATCAAACATGACTCTCATCTTTCCTCCTTTTTTGAAAAAAGTTTTTTCACTTTTGGATTTCAATTTTTTTCAAACGGCTGGGGAGCTTCACATTCTCCTACAATAACACAACAAGATTTGCCATGAATCTAGAGATCTTGCTAACCCTAGCTGTGGCCAAGGTTAGGGTTCTAGGTGTGGTGGCTAGGGTTTTGTAGGTTAGGAAGATCTGAAGGAGAAGAAAGGGCTAATAGTAACTCTATAGTTTCAACAACATCACTCTATCTCTTTTCTCTCTTCTCCTCCCTTTCTTCCACTCTTTGCTTGGTTTCTAGTCTTTTAGGGCTCATAACTTTAGATTGACTGTGAATTTCAGCATGAAAGTTCACAAAGGGATAACTGACTGTTTACATCCCCTTAGAAGCTCAATTCAAGATTTGGCATGAGGGTTTCTACCCTAATACCCATAAATTGTTACATTTTACAAATCGATATGGCAATTGACCAATGGAAACGCATGGCAATTGATCTCAAAGTCTCAAGATTCCTCACCTTAGGCTTTGCTATAATGGTGGCTAGAGTTGTTTGAGGGTATAGAAGCTATAGGTTGGAGGATCTTTGGTGCTAGTGTCATGGCTCAGTGATGTTTTCTTTACTGTATAGTTCAAAAATTTCTCTCTTGGCACATTCAAAATATTCTTCATGGACATAAGTGAGAGGACTTTGGGAAATTTGTGGATCTAGTGGCAAAACTTGTTGTCACCACAATGGAGGGTGGTTGCATCAATATTATATCACTCTCGTTTTGCTTGATTGCTTGGATGTTGGGTTAGATTGACATAGAGTTGCATAATAGAGATCTTTGGGATTTTGTTGTTGTAATACTCCAATCGAGGGGGTTTGCATGGACAGCCTAGGTTCTTTCAAGGATGGGGCACATATTGAAGTGGTCTAGAGCATCTTCATGAATAGGATGCACGCTTTAGTAGTTTATATTAGAGGAGGGTCACGCTCCAAGGTAGGTAAAGTTCATCATGATGTGGCTTCAAAGATGTCACAAATGTAACTTCGGGTATCAAAAGTTACCTGTTAGCTAGTCCTTTTGATACTTGAAGTCACATTAGCGACAAAAGAAGCTGATTGGACGAAAAATGGCTCAATATCTTGGCAATTGAGAGGAAGAGTGCCTAAAGAGTCTTGCATTCCCTAGGGTATAGTGGGTGGCTTTAGCTTTGCAAAGGAGTCATTTGGGAGGCAGAGGGACCATGATCAACACTGAGACTTCCATGTTCAAGAGAATTTCAATTAAGTTTTATAGTATACTTTTTTGTCCCTAAGGGACATTAGAAATGTACATATATATTTATTAACTCAAGGGATAAAGTGTCAAGAGAGTGAGGTTCTTGAAAGAAATGCAACTTTCAACTTTTATTCGCAAAGGTATAAACTTGCAAGGAAAAATGGTAGATTGCAAGCAACCAAAAAGAACGAATTGAAAAATTATTCACAAAGGTAAAAGGAAAAGGTATATGAATAAAAGTGCACCACATTTTTCCATCGGTTAAGGGTTTTAGGGTACTTGGGGTTAACCTTTGGTTTGAGTAGTATTAGGTTGGGTGACATTATAAGAAGTCTAAATTCAAGGGCTTACACTTTTGTAAGTTGCTATAGAATTTCAGCATATTACATATGTGTTTGTGCTACAAAGAAACTATTTATATGGTATAAACTTACCACATCAATGTCATCTGCTACCATACTGCCTAGGTTGAGAAGGGTGGAAGAATTTGTTACTCAATATAACAATCCTAACAAGGCATATGGTGTGAGTGTGGAAGAAAATAACGGTGATGTCAATAATAGTAGCTCATTAGTGGTTGCATCTCAAAGGCAACATAGATGAGGTTTCCAAGAAAAATTTCAATAACAATATAACTATAGAGACCTTGGTGCTACTTGAGGAAAACAACTCTAGTAGCCTGGAGGAGCCGAAATACAATAATGATGTGATCTTCAAAAGCTTGTTACTATAATATACTTATGACTTTATCCATTTCTACAAGCAAAATCAGCTCTAGCAATATTGGTTTCAATAGCATTGGTTCCTTTGGCACTGCACTATATGTAGGATGCATGCTTTATATACAGATAGAATATTATCCCAAAAAATTGATAAACCATCTTTGCAGCAGGAGGAAATAGCACACTCTCTTTTCACACAAGTCAAAGGGGGTGTTGGCACTACATCTCCATGAGTACAAGATTATCCATTAATATGGTTCACATTCTTAGATGTGGAAGTGATTGGTTGCCCCCACTACATTTTATAAAAGTAGATCTAGTTCAAGCATCATTGCTCCCCTCCTTCCTCCATTCTATGCATTATCAGTGTGGTCCAAGTTGGGCAAGCTCTCAAAGCTAGGTAACTTAGGCATCACTACTTTTACTCTATGAGTTATTAATTTAATTCAAGTTGGGTAGGTTTTCAAAGCAACTCATCTTGTGGATGGGATCTAAATAAGAGTAATGTTAGGAAGGTAGTATGAGCATTAGTTATATAGTTTGCTTTGCATTAATTTTTAGTAAATCCATTATGTGGCTCTATAAAAAGAAGCCAAAGCTTATCCAACATTTATGTTGCCTTGTTGAGCAAGAAAATAGTGTTATCATTTCTATGGAGCCAAGACTATTAGGGTAAAGTATTGATTGCAATTTGGCTTTTTTTGTTTTCCACTTTTTTACTCTTTCTTTTATTTATAGTCTAGATGTGGATTTCAAATCTTTATTTTTCTTTATAGCGAGATCCTAGAGTGAGTCCATGTCCACTGATACAAATTTATTCCACTACAACCTAAGATGACAATACTTGAGTGATCACACTTAAATATGTATACTTTGCTTCACTCTACACTCTTGTTTTTTTTATTTTCTCCTATATTAGGCACTAAATTGGGAGCATAAAAACTATATTTGATTATTATAGAGAGTTAAGCTTATTCTTTTTTCCAAGATACCATATATCATATGATACATAGCCATTCTTACTTTCTCAATGGGGAAGGAGGATGATCATGGCATAAAAGTGCTTTTGCCTTATGCAAGTTTTGTCCTTTTCTAAAGACGATCATGGCCAAGAAAGTAAAATTCTTCCTCATTACAAAGTTTTACAAGTTGTAAGCTTACAAAGTCACAACCTCCAAAGGTTTTAGTCTCAATTTTTTACTAACTTTGAGATCTATAGCTGCCTTGATAATTATACCATTTGTTTTTCTATTAAGACTTGATACCTTTTTTTTCCTAAGCTTGAGCACATCTAACAACATCTAGAAATGTTTATTTAAAGTGGATAGACAAGTTTATGCCATCATGATCTTTATTAACAAGAATATAACTCATTCTCAACTTGATCATGTTTTAAGGTAATAGTACACCCTTTGTGGGTTGCTACCTTATTTTAATATGTTACATGGATGTTTGCATTGCAAGAAAATTGTTTGCATGGCACAAACTTGCCACATCAACATCATCTACTACTATGCTGCTTGGGTTGAGGTGGTGGAAGAACTTGTCACTCTGCATGACAGATTTGACAAGATATATAGTGTGAGCATGGGGAAAACGGTGGTGATGCCAACAATAGCAACTCACTAATGGTTGGAAATATCTTAGAGGCAGCTAAAGAAAGCCTAGACGAGGTTTCCAAGAAGTTTTTTAGTGATGATGTGGCTAATAAGAGCTTGGTGTTGCTTGAAGAGGAAAACTCTAGCAACTTAGAAGAGCTTAGAAACAATGATGTTGTGGCCTCCAAAAGCTTATTATTGCAACATGCTTATGACTCTAGCACTTCCACCATTTTTACAAAAAAAACTAGCTTCAATAATAATGATAACACTGGTTCTAGCAGCATTTGTTCCTTTGGCACTGCACTATCGAGTGTAGGATGCATGCTTTATATACAAACTATTGTCCAAAAAAGTTAATGGATTACCTTTGTAGCAAGAGGAAGCAATACTTCACATAGGTCATAGTGGGTGTTAGAGCTACATCATCTCCATTAATGCGGGATTATCCATCAATATAGTTCACATTTTTTGCAGTGGTAATTAGTTGCCCCCATTACATTTTGTAAAAGTAGATCTAGCTTGGGCATCATTGGTTCTTTTGCTTTATGAATTGTCAGTTTGGTCCAAGCTAGACAGGCTCTCAAAGCAACTCATCTAGTGGATGGAATCTAAATATAAGCAATGTTATAGCAAGAAGGTAATATAAGCATTGGCTACATAGTTTACTTTACATTAATATTTGGTATAAATTTATTATGTGGCTTTGGAAAGAAAAGTTATGGATCATCCAACATTTATGTTGCTTCATCGAGCATGAAAAAAGTGTCATCTTTTCCATGGAGCCAAAACTATCAATATAAGTTATTAATTGCAATTTGGCTCCTTATTTTTCCCCCTTTTTTACCACTTCTTTTGTTTGTAGTCTGGGCATGGATTTGCAATCTCTAATTTTTTTTTTATAGAAAGATCTTAGAGTGAGTCCATGTTTAGGATTATTCCACTACAGCCAAGGTGACAATCCTTGGGTGATCACATCAAGTATGTACACTTTGCTTCACTCTACACTCTTGTTTTTCTCCTTTTTTCCTTTATTAGGCATTGAAGTGGGAACACAAAGATTACGGTTAACTATTTTAGAAAGCCAAGCTTATTCTCTTTTCTAAGATGTTATATATCCTGTGATACATGGCCATTCTCACTTTTTCAACAGTAGAGGAGGATGATCATGGCACAATAGAGTTTTTATCTCAAACAAGCTTCATCCTTTAGAATAGAGTAACAAATTTCAATTAAACAAGATTCATTTAGAGGATTGGCTTGATATAATAATTTATACAAGTTATCACATGACTTTTTATGCTTTCACATAGCTTATCATAAAATGTGCTTGTCACATAAGTGCTTTGGCTATTTAGCCAGTCTTGCATATCATTGCACTAGGATGGAGCAAAGAGGATGTCCTAATGGTAGTTAGCATTGCTAGATGAGACTAATTTTATTTAATAATCATAAAGATCAACTTCCACTTCAACTTTGATTCAAGATCCCTATCCCTCTCATAGAACAATACTCTCCTCCCTATAAGTGTTATTCTCTCTCTTATTTGTGGATGATCTTGCCCTTTCTAAGGATGACCATGGTCAAGAAGGTAAAATTCTTTTTTATTACAAAGTTTAACAAAGTTTTATAGGTTATGAAGCTTATATAGTCTAACTATTTTATAGGTTCTAGTACTACAATTTCAATTTTGATTTATTACCACCTTTGAGATCCATAGTTTAGGCATCACTTCTTCCTCTGCTCTATAAGTTGTCAGTGTGGTCCAAGCTAGGTAAACTCTCAAAGCAGCTCATCCAATGGATGGGATTTGTTATAGCAAGAAGGTACCATAAGCATCATCTACTTAGTTTCCTTTGCATTAACTTGTGGTGGAAGAGAAGTTGAGGCTTTGTCTAACATTTATGCTGCCCCATTGAGCAAGAAAAAAATCCCATTGTTTCTATAGAGCCAAGACTATTAGGGTAAGTTGTCAGCCATAATTTTGGCTTCTCCCTTTTTTACCCTTTCTTTTGTTTGTAGTATGGGTGTCAATTTGGAATCTCTAATTTTTTTTTACACTAAGATCCTAGAGTGAGTCCATGTTTGAGACTGACACAGATTCATTCCACTATAACTTGGGGTGACAACCTCAAGTGATCGCACTTAGGTCTATATGTTTTTCTTTGCTCTAGACTCTTATTTTTCTCCTTTTTTTTCTTGTATCAAGCATCAAAGTAGGAACACATGGACCATGGTTGTTTGTTGTAGAAAGCTAGACTTGTTCACTTTTCTAATACATTATATATTCTATAATACATAGCAATTCTCATTCCTTTAGCAATGGTGGAGAATGATCATGGTGTAATGGAACTTTGCCTTAAGGCAAGTTTCATCTATTAAAATAGAGTAACAAATTTAAATTAACCAAGATTCCTTTGTAGGCATAATAATTTATAAAAGTTATTACATAGTTTTTATACTTATCATTACTTATCACAAGCCACATCGTTCAAATGCTTTGGCTATTCAACCAATTTTGCACATCTATGCTCTAGGGTAGAGCAAAGAGGGTGTCCCTAATGGTAACTAACATTGCTATATGAGAGCAGCTTTGTTTAATAATCATAAAGCTTGGCCTCCAAAGGTTAACAATTTTAATTGGAGCACCTTATCCTTTGCACAGGACAATGCTCTCTTCTTTATGAATGCTACTTTTATTTAAATATTATCTTGCCCTTTGACCGTCAACGTAGGACTCGTTACTC